>NW_015090810.1:20748693-20884557 GCF_001431845.1 Calidris pugnax | reverse complement strand
CCCTTTTTGGCTCTTTTTGAAAAAAAGCTTTTTTTTTTTTCCTTTTTTTTTTTTTTTTTTTTTTCCCTTTCCCCTCCCTCTTGAAATAATATTGGCATTTCTTAAGATTCTGACTCCTCCACAAGCTCCACTGGTTTCAAAGGCTTTGCGCACCGAATCAGCACAATTTGAGTTGTTTTGTGCTGCAGTCAGCAATGCTGTTTCCTGAGAATTACTACAGACCTAAGGCTTCCCTAGAAGCCACCAGGAGATTTTAACTCCAAAATTTAAATCCATAGGAAAGCAACTAATTTTTTTTTTTTCGGTTTGTTTCTGGTTTCTAAACTGCTGTTTAAATAAATGAACTGTTTTTTCTGGTATAGGTATTAAAAGCTTGTGTTTTAATTGTTTGTTAATAAAAATATTCCCTCTGGTATTCATTCATGTTTTATAAATGTTTGTATAAAGCTGAGAAAGTATAGTTAATATAGCTACACCTTTGCTATTGCAAATTTTTCAAACACAGTGTTTAAAATCCTTTTCTTTTGGCTGGTATTTTTGTCTCTTGATGAAAAGATTGGAATTTTCTTTCTATTTCCCCCTTTCTCTAGCTTGAAAACAGAAAAGTAAACCATTTTGTTCTCCTTGTCAGTTTTATGAGAATTTTGTTACTCTGTAAAGAAAACAAAAACACCCCCCACCAGACGCAAAATCCAAATGCAAAATCCAAATGCAACCCGAAATGTCGCCTTTGGGCACAAAACTAAAAAAGAGGTCGTTTCCTTCTGAGTTTTTTTTTCCTTTCATTCCTGCTTGGGTTTGGATCATTTCCAGAGATAAGGATTCGAAGTCAGATCAGATCACGAGTTAACCCTCTCAACAAGTAATAGGGGATGCCAAACCCAAATGAAAATGCTGTTAAAGGGTCACCATGGATTGCCTGTCCCTGATGGTGACAGTATCCAGAGAGTGACCAGGGACAATGTATGGGCAGAAAACATGAATATGAAGTGGAATTTGGGCTACATCCGTGCCGGTTGGTAAACATAGGGCATCACACTAAGTTTTAGACCAGCTCTGTAGCTATTCCAGGGACCAGCTAATATGGAATCATAGAATCATAGAAAGGTTTGGGTTGAAAAGGACCTTGAAGATCATCTTGTTCCAACCCCCCTGCCATGGGCAGGGCCACCTCCCACTAGAGCAGGTTGCTCAAAGCCTCACCCAGCCTGGAAAACCACAAAAAGGGCAAAACTTCATGCCATTTCCAAATTAATGTGAAAGGCATGATTGAGCATGCTCCTCTTGAGGTGCTACATGGGAGAGAATGAGGTGCAGAATTGCAGAGGAGGTTGATATAGCTAGATGGTTTGGCAAGAGATGGTATAATATCGCAAAATCCGTTCAAAAAAAAAAAAAGGAAAAAAAAAAGAAAAAAGGATCGTACTCGTTTACATGAGGCAAAGTGGCAGCATCAGTACATGTGACAAAGCATCGTGATGACATGGGCAAACCTTCAGAAAAGCAAGGGTGATTAGAGGACATCTCTCGGAGGACCGACAACTACGCCACGGCAGTGGAGGTCACTGGGAGCATCGGGGCGGCTGCGTACAGAGAGAGGGGAGGGAGAGAGGGGGGGAGAGAGGGCGAGAGAGAGAGGAGGAGGAGGAGGAGGAGGTACAAATACTTCGTGGTGACCTTGAGCAGGAGCCTAGAGGGGCAGATTATACATGAGGCTTGTCTTGCCAGAGAGAGTCCTCCCGGTTGGATCCCTTCATAGCCTGGTCTGGGCTTCGGGGATGTATATCTCAATGCTTTCGGCGCTCTCGGTAGCTGAGTTCTGGCGGACCGATGCAGCGCGCTTGGCAGCCATCAGCCGTTTCCGGGCCTCTTGACGCTGCGAGCTTTCCAGAGAGCGTTCTCGTATGAGTGGCACCTGACCTTTCGATGGCTTCTTTGGCACTGGAGGAGGGACCCTTCTCTCCTGATCAAAGCAGAAGGTTAATGGCATTATACAGCTTCTCAGGGAAAGGTGGGAAAAACTAGGATACGTCAGTAGTTAGAACACACATTTTTACCTAAGGTTTGTTAGCTCTTATCTGCCTTTCTGTCTTCAGTGAACTGGGTTTTGTGCTCAAGGGTTCATAAACATGGGGCAAGGGCAAAGGGGAGAGGAGGGCCGGCCGCAGTGCTACTTCTCCTTGGGGATGGTGCGTGTGTGACATGCCCGGTCCCCACCGCTCCACCGCTTAGTGCGGGTCCTGGGGGCACGGGGGGGATCCCGGCGTCTCCTCCCGGTGCCAGGGACTGGAAAGGAGAGCATCTTGGATGCTGTCCCCCCGCCACCACCACCGCAGCCGCCGCGTGCGGTGGGGCTGGGGAGCAAACACCACTTTCGGCAGAGGAACTCTGGAGAACCCCAAACTCCTGGGCCACCCTCTTCTAGAGGTGCATAACGCTAGACGCTCTCACGACACCGAGATAGCGGGGCTTGGGCATTCCCAGATGCAGATGGGAACTAGCCGCCTGCAGCTGGTGCATCGGAACAAATCTTTTTTAAGGAAAACACCATATATTTATATACGTGTTTTGTAGCGGCTTACTGACTGCTCAAAAAACCCCCACCTTGGGTCTCACTCATAATAAACTCTAGCCTCCTGCTAAATAAGCATGACTAGGTACAATCAGCTGGAAATAGAAAAAAAGCTGGTAGGAAAAAACTTAAAAACCATTAAGAGAACATGCATTAATCATCGTGGTGGCAGCTCGCTCCAGTTATGTGATCACAAGGAGGACTTTTATGTATATCCTGGTGCATGTACACACAGACAAAAAAAAAAAAGCCCCAACAAAAATATCTCCTCAGAGAGGGATCTCTCCCGAAAAAGAAAAGTGTATTCAGGTCTGAATTTCAGGCGGCCACAAAGACTTTGTCAAGTTAATTAGATTGTCTTTTAAGTTACATCCCCTTCCAACTGTGAACATGGTCTCTGAGCGAAGGGATTTTATGGCACTACAAAGGTCCCATTCTGCCCTTTCGTTTTCTCTCATGCTGCTCACAACAGCTTCCATGGCTCGAAATATAAAGGTGCTTAGTTACACTTATTCATACTTCGCTTTTTCTCTCCATCCATGGATTAATCTATGCTGCCTAAAGAGGGCTCAGTGGCAAAGGCCAAAGGCAACTGCAAATATCAATTCCACAGAAAGCTTTTTCTTTTTTTTTTAATCCTTTTTAAGAAAGGAGATGATCTTTTTCATCTACAATCATAGACAAATGCTGTTGAAACAGGAACACAGTCAGTGCAATTCTTTAAAATCTTTACCTTCCTAATGTAGGTCCCTTTCTTCAGCACTACTTAACTTCCTTTAACCCGTTATAGTCTTCTTTTTGTTGGAAAACCTTTGAAATGTTTTTCAGAAGCAAAGAAAAGGCACATATTTTTTTTTAAGGAAAGCTCTCTTTTCTCACTGCTGCAATTGGAAATACTCGTCCTATTCGCTTTAGTGCAAAAGCTAATGAAAGACCATATACCAGCATTTCTGTGCATGCACATTTGACCGTTTTAACTTCCTTTTCTGATAGATACTGGGAAAAAAAAAAAAAAAGAAGATAAGAAAACGACTTGCCTTCAGTACCTTGGGCTAGGAAAACACATTCCCATTCATTCCCCTACAAAACACACTAGGTGTGCACAAATGGTGTGAACATGGCACTCCTAAGTCAGGAATGAGTATTTAGTCTTGATCGGAAGAGGAAGGAGAGTGCTACCAGCACTGCCTTTGCAAGCTTCCTGCTGCAAGATTAATGGGGTTTGATATCATTACGGTTATTAGCCCGAAAGAAAACACCGGTTTGGTCATCGGCAGGCAGCTGAACGTAAGTTGGGGCAGCCCGGACTCCTGTCTGAGCCACTGTACCTGTAAGACTTGTTCCTCCTCCTTCTGGTGACCCTACCTGTTGGCTGTATTCATTGCTATCAGACCAGCCACAGTGGAAATTCAGCCATCAAATTACATACCTATGGTAGCGCGACATTAGACCGTTGATTCCTCTAGGAATGGGTCTGTCTTTTAAGGTTTTTCTGAAACGTTTGTGTATTTTGGCTCACCCAAGTGCTGTTTTTCTCGATGCGGATAGTGAGAAAAATAAGGCAATGGTGCCAAATGAGAATGGAAAGTGAAATGTGGCTCACACTTGGAGATGTAGTAGTTTTTCATGGTGACAGAATAAGACTACATTTAAAAAAAAGACCAAAGCTCCAGATGATTTTTATGTTACCTTGGGTAAACAACACTAACCAGCAAAGTGAACCTGTTAATGAAATCACCCATTAAAAAAACCCAAAATAAACAAAAAAACAAACAAACAGACAAAAAAAAAAAAAAAACAAACAAAAAGAAAAAAAAAAAAAAAAAGATGTAGAAGTTCTTTCATGTAACATTTTGGAAGGCATATTTTTTTCTCGCTCTGTTTGTAATCTGGTTACTAAAGTCAGCGATGGTTACAGTACTTCCCTAGTTTTTTTCAGTAACACAACCTAGAACTCTTGCTATATGCAATAATATGAACCGTAAATGTGATTTATTTAATTTTAAGAATCAATATATAAGGCAGTTCCTTCCAACGATTGATCGTCTAATATGATTAAATGTAAAGCTTAACAAAGTACCACATTCCCATTATCCGATTCACAAAGACAGATTTGGTTTAAAAATATGCCTGAAACATATTACAGATAATATCCCAGATGATTATTATGTAAACATTGTTATTACAATGAAATTAATTTGATATGAGCTTCATTTCACATATTTAACGTCAACGCTGTAACACAGAGGCCTATTTAATCTGTCCGGTATTTGTGCAGGGTTTTAAATGAAGCATACAAAATCTACAATGTTCTACCTTCTTGTCATGAGGATCCATCTGTTTCCAATTATTGGCCTTTAACTGATGAAGTTCATCAAATTTCATACTAATATTTTCTATGGACAACTGCAGCATATCCCAAAACCCTGCTAAATCCTGGGAGGTCGGCCGTGGATGTGCATTAGGATTCTGTGCAACAGAAGAAAAAAACACGTTGGCTTTAGTACCTTTTAATGAAAAGCATTTGCGCAAATGGTTACGAATCTTGTTAGCAAAGCAGTTTCAGCAGATCCAAGTGATCGGTGGGACACCGAGAGAGAAACAAAGCCGAGCTCTACTTACTGGCATGGGTTTTTGCAAGATGCTGTGCCTCCACAAGCCCACCCAAGGCAGTGGCTGCTGGGGACCATGGGGAAAGGGCAGGTGGCAGGTCCCCTGTGGCAGCATCTGCCTAGGGATGTTCCTGGGCACAGCCAGTGAGACCCTAACCACACTGAAATGAACCGCCAGCCTCCTCTTCACTTTCATGAGGAAGGATTCCCTGCCACGCTTGCTCTTGTAAAAAGACTGATACCTGTGCAAATGTACGTTTGCTGCCTGTGCAAATAGTGATATACCAATGTGTGAACACTTTTTCCACACTCTGAGAACCTACGGTCTACAAGTATGCTCCAGTTCAAGTAAAATTGCCTCTTATACACCTCAGGCTGATTTCTTCATTTTTATTTTTTTTTGACAAGAATAACCTCTGCAAGGTGAAAAGCTCTGAAGAGAACATGCAGAAGCACAGTAATCCCCTTTTTACAGCTGAAGTTCTGGGCAGATTGAGACTGGGACACTGGTGGGAAGTGTTGCTTTGCCTGTGCGAGCTCCACCTGGTTCATCAGCATGACAGTGTTGCTCAGAAGAGCACGCCTGGGCCATTGGCACCTCTAACATGGCATGGGCCAGAGGCTGGTGACCTGAGAGGTCCTGTTGTGTCTTGTGCCCCTTCAGTGTAACCCAGCTCTGAACATTTTCTGCATGCAGTGGACATAGGTGAAATGGCCCCTGCTATGCCAGCAAAGTTCATATGAAGGAAGGCTTTCTACGGGACGTGTCTCTATAAACTGGTTCCCAGTTGAAACTCTTCGAACAAAATCAGGTGTTGCATAGGCTCACTTCAGGAATGTTTTTTCATAAACACTGAGCAGTCCCTACGCCAGTTTGAGTCAGCAAGGTTTCATGGATGCTGTGGCCTTGTAAGATCCCATTCATATATTGTTATTAATAAAGAATAAAGAAATTATTATTAGACCCCTGTATGCTGTTTTACATGGCTCAAGTCTTCCTCTGTATTTAAGTGCTCTCCATCACCACAAGCAATAAATCCAAAAGAGTCAGTCGCTTGCCTTAAGAAATTTCTAAGTATTTGTCCTTTTCACAGGAACATTGACACATGATTTTGATAGGATGATTATACCATTAAAGGAGCAATTATTGAAAACAATAAAGTATATATTAGATTCACAAGGAGAACAGAGTTTATACCTGGATTCCTAATTTTTCAGTGCTTGACACTACCATGTTGCCCAGTTGTAGGTTTTTAGTTACAAAGATTTGCAACAAGAATGCTTTTCAATTTTTCTATTAAGAATTGGAAGGCTTAAGCAGAGGTGTTTTCTGTTGCATTTGTCTGCTGAGGCAGATTTTAGTTTGGGCTTGATTTTCAGAGAAGCATTAACTGAAGCAAAAGGTAGTCGCCCCACTCTGGTGAGCAGCACAGGGCTTGCCTTCCCTTCCCTATTCTGTGCTGATAGAGCATAACGCTCTATGCTTTTGCAGCTTCTAAGAATTTATGCCAAAATTGGGAATTAAAGGTATTGTGTCTGTATGGATTGTTAATTAAAAAGTTGGAAAATTTTCATAAATGCTGGCATTTTTGAGAATCCTGCTTTAGACATATGATGTGAAATGTATTTTTATTTATTAATAGGAATACTGTCCTGATTCTACTACTACTACCAGCATAAAAATAGCACATAACAGTAATACTAGTGGCAGCATATATCGATTACATACAGTAATAATAATGATAACATGCTGGCTCTTTGCCTCTTTGCCCTTTTAGTGCTCTGGAAAGTGACTTTCACTGTTGGGGTTGTGGAACTATGAGGCCCCAACTTTCAGTGTCTGACTTCCTGGTATTTCTGTTTTGCTGAATACAGGCAGCATTGGGATTACATGGGAAAGCCAACTTTCAGTGTCTGACTTCCTGGTATTTCTGTTTTGCTGAATACAGGCAGCATACAGTCACCACTCATGACACATCTGGTCCACCCTGAAAGACTTCGAGGAGACACCCACGCATCTTGGTGCCCATGTGAACTGAACTCAGGTGTCAAGGGACAGATCTTTGCTCCCCTGAAGTCACTAGCAGAGTTTCAGTGATACTCCACCCCAAAATTTTTGCCTGTCTTTATATTTTGAAGATCTCAAGATATTGTGAAATTCATGCTGACTCCACCAAGTTTGACAGTTACCCCCAAATTCATGTCAAGGCCTTTACTGGGAAAACTACTGTGTTAGTCAGAAAATGTCTGTTTAGTTTAGGTATGATTATTCACAGGGTTACTAAAAGGCACACAAGAGTGCCTAGCAGAAAAGTTACATACCAGGTTTTCTTCACAAAGTTCTCTGAACTGGTAAAATTTCTGGGCCATGAGAAGCTGGGCACTGCCCACCGCAGTTCGAATTTTCCCTAGAACTGAGAGAAAGAGAAACATAAGTCACGATGCTTTCTTCGCTGCGGGCAACAACAAGCCTATAAAAAGAGAGGAGAAAGCTGCGTAGTAGTCAGCTCCGGCTTTCAAAAAGCATGTTATCTCTTGGTCACGGATTAGAGAGAGGCTGATAGATCTGAAGCCAGATCTGCACTAGGCGAAGGCATCCTGCAGGGGCTCCCAGGGTGGCTTGCATTGGCAAAAATGCTCATCTGTTGCTGCAGCGTACCCTCATTCCCCCAGTGAGACCAGTTGTAACCAGCAAAGAGCACTTCCATGGCAGTGTAAATACGGCCAATTAAAAGCTTTTGCGACCTGTCTAGAAAGCTCACCAGAAATGACATCTCTCATCATTGCTGTGACCCAGGATCAGGCACTGAATACAAACCCAGCTCCCTGTGCAAGGATACGAGGCTTTCAAAACCCAAGGTGCCACCTACACTGTCCAGACAACACTGTCCACCAGCATTTCTGCCACCCCGCTTAGTAACTCAGCACCTGGTTCTCAGGTTTAGCTGAGTGTGGCTTGATCAGAGCCCCAGGAAGTGAACGGTGATTTTAAGGCACATTGATGAATCTCATTCAGACCCTCTGATTATTTATCCTGGGTACAACCTGGAGTGGCTTCTGCCTTTGGATCCAGATACCCAGGCAAACTTCAGGGAGCAATCACACCCTGGCCTCTCCTGCTTGATGGTGACCTGGGGGGGAGGCATCAAAGGGGCCCAGCTCCTGTGGTGTCTTGTCTGAGGACTCTTTTCTACAGACAGCTGGGTAGTTGTGGTCCCTTTGGACTGAGTACTGCCAAGGACTGCAGTGAGCCAGAAGACAGCCCATAGTAAATAAAACAGGAGCTCAAACTGCTTTGGTTGCATTCAGCCTGACTGAAACGGTGGGTTTCACTGCTACAAGGGGTAGTTGAGAATATGCTGCCCGACACCACTGAGTTCTGGTCGAGGGGGAGAGAGTGTGTGTGCACGTGCATGTGAAAAGAAGCAAGCGTGCAGAAACAGAGCAGAAAACCAGACATGGCCTCAACTGGAAGCAGGACAGTGAATCCAGAAAAGAGAGTGTGATTTTGGGGGCTGCTGATTGAGAGAAAATTAGCACTGAGAGCATCTGTGAGGTTTGTTTGAGACTCTCAGTGCTCAGGAAAAAACCCCACCAACATCTACGCTTTATGCACTGCTTTTAAATAAACAGGCTGGCATCACAGATGCATCTGCCTCCATCACTAATTTTCCCTCTCAGCTGAAGCAACTTATTACCTTTCAATTCTTTGGTTAAATATTTATTTTACAATTAATTTCTTTTTAATTTAAAAAAACCAAACCACTTCATTAATGAAAAACATTAATGGCAGCCACTGTGCCACATTTTTCACTATCATTTCTACTCATAGATATTTCCATTGCCCCCCCAGCCCTTGTGTAAGCACAGTGACTTCGCCATGACAAAGTTACAGTCAGGATAGATGAGGCAGCCAAGGGAGGAATAGGAAAAACAAAGAGATGAAGTGATCTAAAAGAGATACTAGTCCTTAGCCCCCCTCCTCTGTACCATCCTTTGGGCACGGTCACTTTTGGTATAAAACCTAACACAATGTCAGCAGAGCTCCACTTGGAAAATACCACTGTTTTGACTTACCCCAGTGAAAAATAAATAGATAAATAAATAAGTAAATCTTTGCTGTAATGCCTTCTGACAACACTTTTAGGGTCTGGTGGTCCTGTGACCAGCCGCAGTGCATATCGGCAGCCTGTGCCCAGCACGCCACCATGCAGTGTTTGGGAAGAGAAAGGCCTCTCCACGGGATTCACTTGCGTAGCCACACGCTCAGCAAACTGGCACAAACACCCGTGATGAACTGAAACCGGGCACACAGTGGCATGAAATCTGTGTTCTGTTCCTTCAGGGCAAATGGCTTGTCCTTCAGCAGTCTTACAGCTTGCTCCTTAAGGCTGCTGAAGGAAAAGCGGGATGCGGAGATCATTTATACTTCAGACATTAAAAGGAAAGGAAAGGGAAAAAAAAAAAAAAAGAGAGGGTGAAGAGAGAGTCTTTTCACATTTTTTTCAGAAACTATAGGAGAGAGCTCTGTGAACACACACAGAGCCCAGACTTTCATTTCATTCCCAGAACTCAGCTCAGCACTGCCAGGAAATAGCCGTGAGCTGGAAGATTCACTAAGCAGAATATTTTCAGCATATTGCGCAGGGAGTTTTGCACACAACTCTCATTATTGTTAGCAAGGCTTGCGTGTCTAATTCTATGCGCTCAGTGCTGAAAATGGACCCCTTGGTGTGTCTAGTCATTTATGCAACCCAATATGCAAACCACTCAACTGAAAGGACTTTTCAATAGTAGGAGGAGCTACTCCGGGAGCTTTCATGTGGTTCCCATTGTTATGAAAACTCTTCCCACTGAGTATATTTGGGAACAGCTGCCTCATCTGGAGCTCGGCCACTCTGACGCTTCCCAAGACTTGAGAAGGGGAGAAAAAAAAAACGTCTCTGGACTTCTTGGGACACAAAAAGACAAGGCGGGCTCTTCCTGGAAACCTGAACCACCCGAGTTGGAAATCATGGCCCGAGCATGAAGAAATGTAAATACACCTTGTTGGTGATGGATGGGAATGTGCCACTTTCTCTGAGGGAAGAAGAGCTTAATATTCAGAGGTCTCAGCAGAGGGAAAAGGAAGTCCTTGTCCTTGGCTGCCTAGCGACTGGCTATTTGCCTAAAAACCATCATCCCAGCTGACTGTGGGATGCATGCTGATGCTGTTCTCTATTGTTGCCACTTCTGCTGTAGCCGCGGCTGTATCTAGTCAAGTGTCACTGATTCCTCGCCCCTCAAAAGCAAGCGGTCTGTTAATGTGCAACCAGTCAACAACCAACTCTGTCACGGAAGTTAGGGAGAAGAAGGAAAAAAAAAAAACCCAAAAGACAAAGCATGCAAAAGACTGAAAGGAATCTCTCCAGAAGGCACAAAGCCTTATCAATAGCCTAAGCTATGCTGCCAAGCGCACGTTGCTTTTACTGTTTGAAGGCAGAGTGCTTGTCTCACTCAGTCAAAACCTCCCGTGCCAAAGAGAAAGGCCAAGGCGTAGTAAAAAACCAAAATAGACTGATACTATACTTTTTTAGGAGGAAAGCCTGTGAGGTTTGAAGCCAAATACCAAGAAAATAAATGAAATTGCAAGAATAATACTCAAAACACACCAGAAAAGAAACAGAGAAATCTTCAACAGCAAGGGAGATGGGGTACAGGAGAAAAACATATAAACATTCAAATTGATGTGTTCAGCTAATAGGATGCAAACAAAATGTATAAAACCAAGCAACAACAAAAAATGCCAACCTATCAAGATGCAATCATAACGGACTTAAACACCTATATAATGTTATTCATGTCTGCTTTCTATTCCATACAGGGATATACAGCACACTCAGCACTGTTGGATCTGAATGCCTTCCAGTAACGCATTAAGCAGCATTATTAACATCCATCATATGCTTTGCTGTCACCCCCTCCCCAGGGGGAGAAGTGTGTGTACTGCAGTGTTTTGTTTTTATAGTTTGAATTTTTCTTCCCCCGCCCCTTTGCTTTGACCTCTCTTCCTTGTAATTCCAGTTCTCTCCTGTGATGACTTTTAAGAAATAGGCAGTTATGTCTATTATGGGAGAAGTGCTTTGGTATAGCTATTTTGACATAATTCAGCTGTTGGGGGAGTGCCTCCTCGCTATTACTGTTCCTGACTAGGGGTCACAGAATATTATTCTAGGATAGGCACATGCCAGTGAATTTCCTTATGTCTCGACCCCCCCAACCTCTACTCTTTTATAAATATACTTAAGTATAGATTTAGACTATATGCTGTTCAAGCAATAAGTTCTTTCTTCTCTTGGTTCTAAGAAGAACCACATAGGACCTACTTCAGGATTGTAGACTTCTATGTATCCCCCCCGCTCCGTGTCTCCATGGGAAAAGAAACGAAGCAACAAAAAAAGAACTGCAAACACAAGCAAAAGGTGGTGATACTGCTGCTCTACATAGGAAAGAGGCAACAAGGATAACAAAATATAAGAAAACAATAGCAATAAACACCTGAGGTGGTGTGAAAAACCATCACATAGAAGCCACAGGAGTTTTGAGGAGGGACAGCATTACTTGGCTTTAAAACACCAACTGATCTCTTTGCATTTCAACTTTGACAGGCCCCAGGGTCTAACAAGTGACAAAGGAGGTACTTTAGGACTGTGACTATCAAATGCCCTTAATGGGAAAGCACCTGGTTGGTAGGCAGGGAGCAAGCTAGGGAACAGAAAACCAGCGGCTTGCTTGTGGCCCCAGGAGCAAGTGGCAGGAACAATAGCCGAAATTACAGGGACACAGCCTGACATTTGCGTTGCAGATGTTGGCTGGGCACTGTGCATATGAAGCAATCCTGCCATAGAGCTGTCACAATCCATTTCCAAGCCAGGATGGTCCAGCATTTTAGCCTATTCTTGTTGACAGACCTACATTTAAATAACGCCCAAGCATGACAAAAGCCAGGAAATTCAAAGTTAAAGCTACTGCTCGGGCCTTAAGCTCGGCTTTTAAGGAGAAAACGGCCAAATGGAGCAAGCTAACGAAGGGGGCAGTCCTTGCTTTGAGTCATAGTTACTTATAGGAGTGATCTCATTGAAATTAATAGGGCTGTCTGCATGAGTAAATGCTGTTCTCTGGGAGTAAAGCAGTTTCCATGTGTTCTCTGACTGCCTTGGCTTTTATTAGCACACTTCGCATTTTTTTTCCCCTAACTATATTGTTTTGTTACTTGGGGATTTCTCTTTTCTCCTTGCTAGCCTTTGGACACTGGCAGGGCTTCCAGCCCAGAGCTGGCTTTCCTTGGAGAAACCCTTGCAGACGGAGATGTCCCTTCTGGGGAGAAAAGAAAATCCGAGCAAGAAAAGGACGAGTTGGGCAGCCGGCCAGAGGCACATAGCCAGGGGGATTCCAGCAGGACTCGGCCACACGTCAGGCTGGTGACTGTCCCTCTGCAAGGCTGCATCAGCCCGCTGTGGGACCAGGCTGCCTCGCTCCTCTGAGCGGCAGGGACCAGGACAGCTTGGGGATGCCCTGCAGAGGCCTGGGAAAATGGTTTCCTTTGCTCATGGCTGAGAATGAACTCTTGGATCTCCTTTTCTTTAGCCATGCACAGCTATTACGAAAAATGTATTTTTTCCTTAACTTTCTTCTCTTGTGTCTAGCCTTCGCTTTTTAAGTTTTCCTTTGAAACAATCAAAACAAAATAAAACCAGCAGAAACTGTGCAAGCGTTGCATAATTTACCAGAACTGGCTGAATTTGCAGAGACTCTGGTCCTACGCAGCAAAGTTACTGCAGATTTGAGGTCAACCCTTGTTTGCAGACTAGCCCAGAGGAGTGTAAATATACGCGCAAGACAGTTATAGTGATCTGTCTTGTCAGAGCCTTGGTTTTCTGTTTTAGTTTTTACTTGATTGGCCTGACTTGTCTCACCACTAAACCCACATTATACCTGACTTGCGGTCAATCAGGCCCACTGTTTGCTCACAATGGTTATCTTCGCATCGGAGCCACATTACAAACCCGCGTGAAAGAGAAACATTTACTTTACTCTGCTCTGCTGAGACTTCACCTGGAATACCATGTACAGGTCTGGAGCCCTCAATATAGGAAGGACATGGACCTGATGGAGCGGGTCCAGATGAGGGCCACTAAATGATCAGGGGTTTGGAGCACCTCTATGAGGACAGGCTGAGGGAGCTGGGGTTGTTCAGCCTGGAGGAGAGGAGGCTCCGGGGAGAACTTATAGCGGCCTTCCAGTGCCTGAATGGAGGCTACAGGAAGGCTGGGGAGAGCCTGTTTACAAAGGCCTGCAGTGACAGGACGAGGAGAAATGGCTTTAAGTTGGGAAAGGGCAGATTTAGATTGGATATTAGGAACAAGTTCTTTACTGTGAGGGTGGTGGAGCACTGGAACAGGTTGCCCAGGGAGGGGGTTGAGGCCCCTTCCCTGGAGATACTCAAGGTGAGGCTCAATGAGGCCCTGGGCAACCTGGTCTAGTTGGGGGTGTCCCTGCTGACTGTGGGGAGGTCGGACTAGATGACCTTCGGAGGTCCCTTCTGGCCTGGACCATTCTATGAGTCTCTGATTTCTGAAGATGGGGGGACAAAATGAAGCCCCCCGGCTCTTCCAGAAAGGTTAACGCCCCATGTGAAATAAAAATGACAGCAAAAAATCCAGCAGAACCAGGCTAGGACATACATTCAGGTGTATGTTCCTGCTTCCATGGCTGCAGTGCTACCCGGGGAGCCAGGCCTGTTGCTGCTAATTCTGTGTGTAAATGGTTACTCCAGATGCCTGAGCCAAAAGTCACCGACATCAGCGGCGAGGCAGGAGGAGAAAACAAACCGAAAAAAAAAAGTAAACAATTGATTTCACTTGAGGTCTAATCCAAAGTGTCAATCAATTCTCACAAGGTATTTAACCTCATCTCTCTAATACCTGTTTTTTTTTATGAGAGCCCTAGAGCTTGCAGCCAATGTCCCCATAACAGCAAAATACACGGAAAGCATATCAAGTGTCCTAGCGTAAAGCGCGAGTGGTGTTCATCCGCCTGTTACACACGCCGTGGTTTTATCAGAAAACGATTTCAGATAAACACAGAATATACTACACAATAAATAATTGATGGCGGGAGGGGAGCCACGGTTCTCTCTATATTGGCATTTCATCGTGCAGCCACTGAACCACGGCTTGTTTTTATACACAGCGGCAGACTCCATTCCCCAGCTAGAAACATTCAGTCCCATCTGGTAGATTCATTCCCGGGTAGATAATGCCCAACGTATCCATGTAACGTACGAGCCACTGTCAAACAGCAGCGAGCCAGCTCCCCGAGACAGCTGTTCCGCACAAGGGCCGCATTGTCTGGGGGAAGCGGGGATCGTTTTACGCCCAGCGCTGGGGGGACGAGCCCTCTGTCAGCTGCCATGGCACCAAGAAAACCTCGCTCATCACACGTTCTCCTTATTTTGTTATCTGGCCAAACACACGCTGGGGATGTCAGGTGGAAAACAAAGGATGCGTTCCCCTGCTCTGGTTATATTTCATTAGGAAAACCAAAGCAAACACACCTCTTCTTCTCCTTTTCTGCCTCTCTTCAAAGTTTATAGATGGATGAAAAAGATATATATTTCAGGGCAGGGTTTGTAACAGCCAGGCTTTTGTTTCTGGCGCTGCTGAGCGGGCAGTGTGGCCCCAACCATATGCTTTTCCTTGGCACCAGGTAGAGCGGGGCTGCGGAGCCGCAGTGGAAAGCCCTGCACAGCCTCCACGGGAGGCAGCTGCCGTGTGCTGGGGCCACTGATGACATCACACTGACGTCAGTACCTCACCAGTGACCCCAAAACGTGAGTGACCCCGTTCCTCCTCCTGTTTCCAGCAATCACAAGAATCATAGAATCATAGAATCGTCTAGGTTGGAAGGGACCTTAAAGATCATCTAGTCCAACCATCAACCTAACTCTGACAAAAAAATAAATAAGAAATAAGCAATAAAAAAATCACTAAACCATATTCTTGAGGACCATGTCAACCCGTCTTTTGAACACCTCCAGGGATGGTGCCTCAACCACTGCCCTGGGCAGCCTATTCCAATGCTTGATAACCCTTTCCGTGAAGAAATGTTTCCTAATATCCAATCTAAACCTCCCCTGGCACAACCTGAGGCCATTTCCCCTTGTCCTATCTCCTGTGACTTGGAAGTGCCGGTCAGAAAAATGAAGAGGAGGAATAATCCACGGGACACACGCCATGTGTGCTGTAAGGAGGCATTGGGAACTGCCAGCCTAAGCATTCCTTTTCCTTCCCCTTAACTGACTTCTCCCACTGTTGCTCAAAGAAGACTCCTTTAATTTAAAAAGACCCCTATATACCAAAGACACTGAGAGAAAATTCTGTACATGGATATACATGTTCTGCAGGTATCAGCCTTGTGAAATTCACTTCATGTTCTTTTCCCAAGGTGAATAACTACTTTGGTGCACAAATGAAATATGTGTGCACAAATGAAATAAGATATATAAAACATCATTTTATGATTTGTAGTTTTTTCCATTATTACCAGTTCATAGTATCATAGAATCACAGAACGGTTTGGGTCAGAACGGACCTTTAAGGATCATCCAGACCAACCTCCCTGCCACCAGCAGGGTCACCCCTCTCTAGACCAGGTTGCTCAAAGCCCCATCCAGCCTGGTCTTAAACATTTTCAGGGATGGGGCATCCACAACTTCTCTGGACAACCTGTTCCAGTGTCTTACCACCATCATTGTAGAAAACGTCTTTCATACATCCCATAGATGTTGTTGTTGCAACAAGAAAGCAAGTGGGTTTTATAGTTTGGACTTACAAATGTGTATTTCTATTTGTTATGTGTTCACACTTCTTTTACAATCTAAAATGTCTTAGTTCACGGAGTTGATTTCTTACATACCAACAACAGAAAACCTTTGTATTTTGATACATGTTCAGAGATATTTTTGAATGTACTGATGGTGTAAATTAAAAATGAGGATCAAATTCTCTAAAACTTGGGGAATGTGGATCTGCTTTGAGGGCTAATCCTTTGATATTTTTCTCTCAGAAAGAATAAATTGTTATCCCATTATATAATTGAAATTTTGTAGAAATAGAAAGCCTTAATACACCATACCTTAATGCTAAGGTTATTTCATACATTCCATTAGAAGTCAATTTCCAATTGCTTACAGTAATGTCTAACTACCTATCTATATCAAACTTGTCTATGGTTATTTCTTTTATTGGGTTGAATGGAATGTTCCAGCAGAAACAGCTTATACATTTCAAAGAATTTTAAAAAAATATATTTTTACCAATGTTAATTCCTTTTTCCATAAATCTTGACATCTCAGAATAATTCTAGCACCTCGTTTCTTGAGAGGAAGGGTTAGAAATTTGGAAAAAGCAATCTTGGAGCTGAGGTAGTACTTTGGTATGAGCTAATTTGGGGGTTGGAAAAGTTTTATTTGTATATCCATGAAAATACGCTTAGGTGTACCTAAATTATACAATACTGAACTCTCTATATGCAGATGCTCCTTAGTGTTTCCTAGAAGTTCCCTGCTAGAATTTGAAAAAGCTTCATTTACAAGAAGCACGCTCCTAAGCTCACAGGTTTACCTATGTCCCAAAGTTGACAGCTATCAATAGTACTGCTCCTTGTAATGGAAGTAAATGGAAAAAACTTCAGTTTTTACTGGGAGAAAAAATTCTGGTCAGGGAGGCACATGTTCAGGTCTTTTTCCCCAACTAGAGTGAATTAATAAGACATGAGCTACCCAACCCCTCTTATTAATGAAGGCTTACTAGACATTCCCATTAGCTTACAGGTGGGATAACACTTCTGGCAGCAGTGACAGCTGAGATGTAGTCTGCATGTGCGTGTGTTTTATCATAGAATACAGAAAGCTTGTTTTACGTGGAAGATCAAAGAGGAATGAGAACTGCAGGGGAGATGAAGGGAGACTTGAGAGGGGAAGACAGGGAGAACAACTTGGAAGCACAACTGAAATCTCAGCTGGCAGAAGCATCTGAAGACTCTGATGCCAATCACCATCTAAAAAGGCAACTAAAATATGAATTTAATGAAAAAGAGCTAGAATCTGTTCAATTATATTCTAAGGTTATGAGAAGTGATTTCAAATGAAAAGTTAAGAAACATTAATACTACAAGATCCCTAACCATGATCTTCTAATTATCCGTTGAACTATGCAATCCCAAAAGCTAATACTGCTGGAGTTTCAGAAGTGCTGAGCATTTGCATTCCCTGTCAACTTTAATAAGGATTATTATATACATACATACGATCCTTTTGAGAATCACAACCATAGCTTCATTAGCTAAATAAGAAAGGGTACGATACAGAATTCACTGGAGTAAACTTGACCTATATTAAATACTTTTTAAATAGTTTCAATATTATTGTATGCAGTTACTTACTGTCCTCAGGTAAGTTGTTTTCCCGTTCTTCTCTCTCCATCTGTTGGCACCAGCCCTCCATACGATCTCTCTCTGCCTGAAGTAGCTTCAGGAACCAGTGGCCATCTCGGGGGCACACTGACCTTTGAACAGCTTCCAGAGGATCTTCGGTGATAGAGTCAATCCAGGGGTCAGGAGGAGGTAAAATTGACGGATCAAAATCTGTATCAAAGTCATCATCCACTGCACATGCATGGTAGTGGTTTCCTGACCCTTGTATGCTAACGGTAGAGGTGCTTGCATCTCGGGAAAATTGTCTTGATATTTGTCCAGAACACGTATTGTCCTCTTGAGGGTCGATTATTTCAAAGTTCTCATGGAAATCCAGGTCTGCTTGCACAGCTGTTGTTACACTATTAGATCGTGTAAACCTGCGAAAGCTTTGGAGAGCACAAACATAAAATGTTTAGAAAGCTTTTTCCAGCTAACTCAGTAAGAAAGGACGTATTAAGATTCTGCCACTCCTCCCAAGACTGGCAGTCAGGGCTCTCAGTGCTACACTCAGGTGCTTTTTCTTGAAAGGATCAGCATAAACTTATTTTCTTATTGCAAGCCAACAAACAAACAAGTCTCTTTTTTTTTTTTTTCCCTTCAAGCTCACTGTTTATTGAGGCAAGTACCCCTAATTGTTGTGTGGTTTAACAAAGTCAGAAGCTAGCCCAAGAGACAGCTAGTCAGTAGTACCAATTAGCGAAAAGTGGAAGGGGCCCAATTTCAAGAAGTGGCTTATCTTGCAACTTCTAAAACTCACATTCCTTTAAAGTTGCACACCCAAACTCACAAGCCACATTTAAAGATCACACATGTGAGACTGTTAACATAGTAATACCAATGAATCCACTATCTACATAATGTTATACATTCCATTTATAAAGATGATATTTTTAAACCAGAGAAGCATTTTGTATTGCTTCTTCATAATTACTCTTCCCAATTACGTACCTGCCAATACCGCTGTCATCTCTCACAATTTTAATGCTCATTCATAGTGTTCAAATGTTTTGGTTTTCACAATCAACCTCCAGTTTCAAAATGGTCTTTTTTTCACCAAAGCTAGCGCTCTCAGTCGCTGTCTCTGTTACCCTCATCGTGATGGCTGCTAACCCTGTAGGCAGCTTCATTTCACCTTGTGTGGCTTCCCTATGCTGGAGCCTCTGAGGGCAGAGAGCAAACCCTGAGGGTAATGGCAAAAGCAGGGGAGAGAGGCGGTTTGGGGCTTTTGGTTTGGGTGTTTTTTCTTTAAGTAAACAGCACTCCAAATTCTACAGTCCCAGAGACCTGAGGTGAAGAGGCTGATTGATAGAGAGGGAGCAGAGGGAAGTGTAAGGAGTGAGAGACACCTAATGCTGTTGGTGGTAGTGAGAGCAGATATGGCAAGCAGTAAACTGTGGAGAGAATGAGTGGAAAATCTGCAGGCAAATAATTAGAGAATCGGGGTAACTCAAGAAACTGGTACACTGAGGAACACAGGAAAAATACAGAAGAGGCAGACATCTGTCTTGCCACATGATGAAAGGAGATAAAGAAGGTAGAATTATGAACTAATTAAGATATGTTACCGAAATTAGTAATTTTTAGGCTCCAGAATGGGCATAGTTTTGAACTGAATGGGGACAGTTTCCCTCTCCTTCTCACTAGTACAGGATGCCTGAGCACTCATGCAGCTGGTACTTTGCTCTAATTTGTTTATAATCTCACATTTACTCTTGAAAACAGTGTAAGGACCCATTTTCCTGCGATATTTTGGCTCTTTTGCCCTTATCAGTTCTATTTTTTAGTTGGAGCTCAAGCAGCAATGAAAATGCTGAAGAGACAGTGGAGCTGGATGCTGGGCACCACTTTACTCCGTTTATATTCCACCTTCCACTGAAGAGCAATAGCCCATTAGACAAGTGCAACTGACAGCAAAACTTCATCAAGTGTATTCAGTCTGCAGCTGGAGAGGGATCAGACTGAGGAATGAGGATGCTGAGGAAGAATTTGATGTCCTAGATACTTGGTGCAACCAGATACCTCAGGAGGAGCGCAGCAGCCTTCAGGAAGACTGTACCAGGTCCTGCTGATGGAGGAAATTAGTGGCAGCTGATCTGAGGCTTTGAGAGGAGCAGAGCCAAGCAAAACAGGAGTTGAGAAGGGTTCTTCGATGATTAATAAAAGACACCAATTCTTCTGCAGAAGAAAGCTACAGGTAGCTTCTCAGATGCACCAATCCCTGGAAAACTTAGATTCTGTGCATTTTTTAAATAATGGCCTAGAATATAAACATTTTAATGTAGCACCTGCCACTTGCAGCTCTTTTGAAACAGGTGTTGTTAAACAATGCAAAAGTCACTATTATGCCACTGTAGTTTTGAACAACATGCAGCAGCAAACTGAAAAATATGGAGCGAGCAGAACTCTTCAGCTTGGTAGTATTTATCCTTTGAACAAGCAGAGCAAAGCATTTTTGCTACAGACTGATACAGCAGAAAAAATTCAAAAGGGAGGATAAGGATCATTGGAGTTACGATATGGCTTCCATAGGAGGAAAAAGATTTCTTGCTTTAGAAAACAGATGGCTGAGGAGGGACATGAGCCCTATGAAACCCCTGCTAGGTGATGTTACACCATTTCTCAGAGTGCAAGAACTGTGGGGAGGAAGGCAGCCAGTTACAAGGCTTAGAGCTCTAAAGATTTAAATCTAGCAAAAGGAAGCACTTCTTCACACAATGTGTAATTAAATGGCCACAGGATCCTGGGAAAACCAAAGGTAAAAATAGGTTCAAAGAGAACTTGATCAAATTCACAGGAGATAGGTCCAGGAAGAGCTATTACACAGATGTCATATCTGGTTTAGGAAGTCCCCAAACAACAGACTGCTAAATTAGGAAGGTCTACTGGGAGAAGTAGTGCTTTATACACACCCTTTATACTTTTCCTTTACACATACTGCTTTATACTTCTAAGTATCTGCTACTGGTCCCTGGCAAAGAAAAGCTGTTAGACTGGTATTAGTGGTTAGAAAGACTATAGCTGTAGGTTGACATTACAATGAAAATCGTTTGGTCCAGTCTGCGCTAATTTTTAAAAAATGGCTTTAATTTGGCCACCAACCTGACAAATCCCTTATCTGCACTGAAGTGCGTGCATGCATACACACACACAGACACAGGCACATGCTCATCACACAGGATTTCTTTTCAGTCATTTTGTCAGGGTTCACTGAGAGCCAAGGCATCAGTACACGGTGTACTCTTCCACACCTTCCAGGGTACTGGAGAGAAAAACAAATCTCTTAATCCAGCCTTGTTCTTCTCTGTGCCCCTACCTCCACATCACAGCCGTCTTCTACTTTACCCAGTGCTCTAGACTCTGTTATCCTTCTATTTTAGATGACCGTTCCTATTTTCAGTTAACACCCTGACTTTTCAGTGTACACCAAATCCCAAATGTGAAAACATCAAGGTCTACTTGCCAAAAGGATGTATTGCTGTAGGCACTACATTTCAAAGCTTTCAGGAGTGTACTCTTACTGGGTTCAATATGAGCTAGTACCACCAAAACCAGACTGCTCAACAAATAAAATAGAATGACCTACTTTTTTTGCCTTTGTTTTATCTATATAATAGTATACTACAGGCTTGCTTGACAGATTCTTGGCACTGAATTGTGTAACCTGTCTGTCTTCAAACGAAAAACAACTTGGCAATAGAATACAGCATCAGTTCAAAATTAAAAAAATACTCTCAAGGAAATGTATGTTGAATGAAATGGAAATGCAGGAAGGCACCCACTATCTGCCTCTAGCAGATCTATATAAATGCCTAATAGATGGTAATTTTAGTCTCTGACATAGCTTCCTCACTCACTTCCAGGATGTTTTACTCTTACAAAATACCATTTGTGTCCCACATGAGTCTTTTTTTTGGTTTTGCTCTGAGTTGAAACTCTGTACCACAGGACAGCTGCTGAAGCTAATGCCTAAGTTTTCACTGTTTCTACACATACAAAGTATTCACAGGTCCACCTAAAAACTATTTTTTTCATAAATTGCTGGTAATTGTTAAAAACAGAGATTTGCTGCTGCTTCTGCTTTCAGGCTTGGCGCTTTTGTAATCAGTTGTGCCCTGCAGGCACAAGGTGTAATAATTACAGCTTCAGAGAACTGCAGCAGATATCTGGCCTAAGGTGCAGAAAGCCATGAAACCTCAGACTGGATAAACCAGTATGGAGAACAACAGCACAATGTGTTTTGAACAGCAACAGCAGGGTCACTTGTCAGCATTTGGTTCTCTGTTTCTAAGTCTTCCTTTGCTTTCTCTTGAAAAACATGTTTACATTTCAACTCAGATAACTTCTTTCTTCCCTAAAAAAAACCTGCAAAACCTAGAAAAGCTCTAGTTTTCAAACCAATCGATGCACAGTGAGCCTCAGAGGCACCTACATTACATTCAGTCTGCCTCACTTTACCCACTGGCTTTACTCTTCCTTTGTTGTTGGCTTCACTGCTAAGGTTAGTGGAAGAAAACAAACTGCAGAAGGGGTAGGGATAGAGCAAAGCGCACAAGATTGTGTAGCTTGAAGACCTACAGCCAAAGATCCTGACATTAGAGGACATGGTACCACGTTTGCTAACTCCTGCAAGAGTGACTAAAAGTGATTACAGAGCTATGGGACTGACAGCCCCTTGTTCAATCAGAATGTGTGCTAATTGGCCTGGCACAATATATGACTTCTTTTCTGGTTCAGTAGAACTTGTTGACTTCCAACCACTCAATTATCTTCTGTAAGTGAGGAATGGAAGGTGGTCCCTTGAGGTCAAGAAGTCACAGGTAGAAAGAAAGGACAAGCAAGCTGAAATGGAAGTGGCCTGAGATTGCATTGATTAGACTCATTAGATACACATTTCAAAATTGCCCTGGAAAAGGTGGGTCATGTGAGGAAAAGGGAAGAACCTTTTGGTGGGTGTTTTGTTAGTATCATGGGGGAGATCAGGTGCGAGATAAGAGAATAACAGCAGGAAGATCATGTGGTTACCCTTTAAAGAAATGCATACCAGTTTTTTTCCACGAGAAGGACTGGACACAGGTACTCTATATAAATGCTAGAAATTGTAGAGCTGCACTTAGGAAATGGGTACGAAAAAGATTATTGAGAGCAGGCAGCATAAAGAACTGAGGATAAGATGAATAGCAGTGATGGATTCAGCTGTAATGTGGTCAGGTAGCGGTAGGGGCATTTATCCTTTGAGCAGCACAAGAGGAGGAGGACTCAGAGTCATCTGTCTTGGCAGGAAGCCCAGGTTACAGAGAGTGAGGGGCTAATGAAAGGTCTGAGTGGAGATGGAAGAGATAGAGCTGTCCTCTGAAGATGATCTGGTTTTGAGCTACTTTAGATCAAGAGACAGAGACAAAACCTTTTTGTCTTACTGGGTTCAAGCACAGAAGCAGGGATATTTAAAAGGACACGATGAGGTAAGACTCCTTAGTGTGAGAATGACAAGTCATACCAGGTGAGGGAAAGGAGGAGGAAAGGACAGGAAGTAAAGAAGAGGAGTGAAACCAATTTTGTATGGTAGGCTTTTGGTGCATTAAGCAAAGAGCTTCCCTGTTTTGTAACAGTGCATTCAATGCCTTAGACTGATCAATTTACATGTATTCATGTAAACATAATCAATTTACGTGTATTCATGTAAACACGATCAATTGACTGTTTTTATCCTCCTTGCTGTGTCACTCTTCTCTTCTTATTTGATATGTATTTAACATTTCTGAAGCCCGAAAGATTTTTAAAAACATTCATTTGTCAAAGATTCAACTCAAAAGGGCTTTTCTGTGGCTCTGCAGATGTTATGGTGCAGGGGCAGGGAAGAATGCTCTGTATTTACAATTCTGTTCCTGTAACAGATAATCAATACATTGTGCTCTGCTGCGTTATAAAAAAAAAAAAAAAAAAAAAAAAAAAAAAGGAATATGAGTGCCAAACTGTGATGATAAGCCCTTTGTGTCTTGAGTGCACTCATTTTCTAAGGATTTATCAGCTAGTTCACTTCTGAAAGTCCGTGATAGATTGCTGCTTGCCGGTCTGCTCCAAACAGCAGCAACCTCAACTTTATCAGCAAGGAAACCCCCAAACACAGCTGTCAGTAGGTAATGCAGAAATAGTGCTTTCTCAGGGCAGACTCTCACAGGCAAACCTTACCTTTTTCTCTGGAGCAATAAAAACTGCAATAGAAAAAGGACTTTGGAAGTAAGGTATTTACAAACAGCCTTTTCTTTCTTTCTTTGTTTTTCTGGGTTTTTTTGGTTGTTGGTTTTTTGTTTTTTTTTTTGAGGGGAGAGGGAGGCTTGGGCTTTTGGGGTAGTTATTTCCTTTGTGCTCAGACTGAAGGGAAATAGTCCTTCAGCATCTATTCTAATGTGCTCATTTATCTAGTGCTGGAAGAGTTGTGGGTAAATGAGGCTAAGGTCTAACACATAAAGAAATGTCTGCCAGCAAGAGATGTTTTAGCAGGTTAATGAGGAACTTGGTAACAGCCTAGCAGGGTCATTGCAAAATCACATTTCTTTTTGCTGATATCACTTCAGTCTTTTAAAACCACAGGAAAACACTGTGCTACGTTATGGGGAGATTTTGTTGAATTGAAAACGGTGTAGATAACATGTTATTTTTGAGTATTTTTAGCAAAAGTAGGAAAAAACCAGTGTGAAAATGGGCATCTCCTCCACTTGCTACTGCTGTCGGTGGGCCAGAGGAGGGCAGAGGGCCCTGCTTTTGTCAGCTCAGATTTGCTGCACCCAGGTTTTCTCTGGAGAGGTTGCAAGGGTGACTCTTCCCTCACTGACAAGCCATGCTGCCCTGAGGCTTCTCCTACGATAAGGTACAGCGAGTTATCAACAAAACAGCTCCAGGATCTGAAAGTCACACTGTGCCCAAATGGCTTGGGAAAAATGACCAAAGGCTTGAGTGGGCACTTGCAGCTGGAGCAGCAGTGGGGAGGCCACCACGCTCACAGACCAGGGGAGAGTCTGGCTTCGAGTCCAGATTAGGGACCTAGGAATTAGGGTTTGCAGACGTGGTCAAGCACTCAGAAACGTTACATGTCTAGAAAGGGCCAGGCACTGTTATGCAGCCCTGCAATGTAACTGCAGTGTGTCATCCAAAAGAAACATAAACCTTGAAGACTATTCTATTGTTTTATATATATTCTATATATACACATATTCTAAAATATTCTATATTTTTTCATTTTTATTGGAGCATATTTATTTACTAATTAAGGTCACACTGCAGATTGGAGAGAGAACCGAGTTTTAGAGGCTTGCTTTTTAATCTCAACAATTTTTTTTTGCAAGGGAGCCGTTGTAATGCAGAGATGTCTGGGTGAGATACCTGAGCAAAAGCAAGCAGTTTGGCTCTGCCACTGCACTGCTCCACGTGGCTGAAATTATTCTGCTGAAAAACAAGGTGAACTTCCCCATCGACTCTATGCTGCTGCAGCCATCCCGAGACTAGTACTCCACCTGCACCACCTTCTGCTGTTTAGGTAGATTTTCCGGGGGAAAAGAGCTTATTAAAAGTATTTTGACCTTCAAAATATGTGGTGCTTTTCTTCCAGTTCTGAAAAATCCCCTCTGAGAAATAAGAGCTACAACATTTCTAAGACTCGACTTTTCAGCTGGGTGATCTAAGAATTCATCCAGGAAGCAAGTTTATATGGTTATGCGTGCAGGAACTAGGGCTCTTAAAAATTAGTTGTGGCATAATTATTTACTTTAGAAAAACAGTATTAACTTTTACTCACCACTTCTCCTCCTCTACTTGAACTCCTATGGACTGGAACTTACTGGTTGCTTTATTTTCACCTGATTTGGTGGATTCTTCAGCACCATCAACCTTAAAAAAAACACAACAAAACCAAACAGCTAATTAGAATGTATTTTAGCAGAGATTTCACCCAGCTGCTTACAATTTCTATGCATGATAACTACTAAGAGCCTGCACATAAGTACCTTCATCTAGTCAGAGGTGTGCTGTGCCCATTTCTGATGTTATTAGTGAATATTCATAATTCTTGTTAATCTGTAAAGCATTTCTGTTAAGACAACAATTGGCCTGAAAAATGCAGATGGAGTTTATGCAGTATTTTATGGAGGCTGGATGCTCACATTTGCCAGAGCAAATCTCTGAGCAGCTCTAACTCCACTTGCTGCTCTCCACCATTTGTTGCATTTTACCTGCTAGTCTGTATGTGCATGTGTATGTGAACTCATGTCAAAACAATGTGTTTATTTTGCTTAAATATTAGTGCCCTGCATCAGAGCACTGTACAGATAAGATTTAAAGAAAGCAGATGCAGCATTTATGCTGCAGAATGCATTTCCTTTACTGCTTCATCATGCAAACAGGTGGTCCCCAGGAACACAGGCAGGAACTTTACACCACCTCTCCTTCCCGGTGAAGAGATTTATACCAATGGCATAAAGTTAACATTTAACCACAGGTGTGTCTTTGAGCAAAATCACAGACTTCTGGGTCCAATCAGTGTAACTGTTAACTCCCAATTCTGTAGATGACATTGTCAGCCATACAAGGAAAAAAAAAAATTCCAGCACACAGGATTTTTGGACCACAGCAGTGTTATGAAGTGACCTGTGGACCACCCTGATCTTGGGTGTACAAAATCTCCAGCTGTAGTTAGCATCTGTTCCACCAGTAAGTAAGCTTGTCCTTGGGAGCAAATTTAACAGCTATGCAGGAAAAGTACTCAAGGAGGGATGGGAGTGACAGAGCTCCTCAGTGAAGTACTTACCTGATCCTGAGGCTTTTGGGGAGATAACTACACCTTAAATCCCATAACTGACAGAAACGCAACCTTTTGATGGAAGAGTTTTTCTTTGCTTTGCTCTACTTTACTTGTTTGCTAAACAGATTTGCAGAAAAGACCTGTGGAGTCCTAAGAGTGACTGAGGACACGCAAGGAGGTTCATTACAAGTGCACATTAGGTTTATTTATTAGAGGAGGAAGCAAACTAAGAGTATGCTTCTGACTAAAGCAGCTTGCCCTGCTTGACAGAGATGGGCCAGACTATAAAGTGTATACCCAGTCTGAGTTCAGTCTAAGCCTAGACTAGGCTCCCTTAGCAGCGGAGAGAGACTGACTGCCTTCACACTGCTAGTCAGAGAGCTGACAGCCTACCTACCTATTTTAGGGCAGTTGTCTCTAAGAGAAGTAATTTCTGGCAACAGCAATCTTACAGTATTTCCACTCCCACACTACTCCTTCAGCCGTACCAGCACGACTGCTTGTGCAATGATGCTGCAAAATGGGCCAGACAGCAGACTGGCAAAGCAGTTTTCTTTTATTTGTGAAGCCTATCTGACTCTAAAAATCTCACTGACGGGCACAGCTGGGAGGGTGGCATGGTGCATGGGCAGGAATCCTGAGTGGCTGTATCACTGCTGAAGGTTTCGCTTCAGGTAATCTCTTCTTTAGGCATCTCCACTGGTTTGCACACAAAAACGTGTGCACCTCCTCACGTACCGTCCCCAGGCAGCTTTCACATACGATTATGCCGGTCATCTGTAAATCTCAAAATTTTGGAGGGAGATTTTCAAAGGCTTGAACTGCATTTGAGGCTCTGGTTTACTCAGATCTCAGGAAACTGAGGCCCCTATACCACATTACCATTGCTTCTTGGCTTCTGCAAATGTGGAAATTATTTCTTCCTGCCCATTACGGCACAGGGTGTTTGCCTGCTAAGGAGTCTGTATTGTTTTGCTCGGTAAAATAAGGGTTTACAACAATAAAACGGCACCTTAGGCTTGGCTGAGTATGGGAATAAGTAATAGAAGAGCTTTCCTCTATCCCCGTCCCACCTGGATCTTGCTCTTGTGTTTAACACTGAGTATCAGCTTTTCTTTCAGAATATGCCCAAAACAAACAGCTGTGAAGCAGGAAAAGGCTACAACAAAGGCAGTAAACTGAACCCACAGGCAATAGTAATTATTGCCCTTCCAAGAAGAAGTAAGAGGAAAGTCACAGCTTCCCCAGGAGCTGCCCCTGGGATGGCATACTTCTACACAGCGCTTCTCATCTCATCGGGCTGATGCAGAGATTTGCCGGTAAGTTCTTAGGCTTTGCTAATCAGATAAACCTGTCCAGGCACATAGTGCTGTGCTTACAACCTCCATCTGCAAGGAAAAAAAACTCATGTCTTCTTGTGAAGGCTGATAAGCTGTGGATTGCTATTCTATTTGCCTGGGATTCATCTCCCATCAAAACCTGTGTTGATTCTCAGTTGATTGTAAACTCAACTACTTTGTTGCAAAAACTAATCCTGCGAGCAGATAGTCCTGTGCACATTCTTTTTAGAGGGTATGGGAAAGATTAATTAGGAAAGCAGATTAAATTGGTCTAGTTTATTTGCTCTTCTCCTTTCTGCAACTAGGAGTGAACTCTGGCAGGGTTAGTTTTCTTGTTTCATTCCACTAGAGGTAACAAAAGGTAATTTTCTTTAACAAGGGCAAATCAGAAGGAACTTATCCTCTGCTCCTGTGGCTGAGATAGGAACAATGCTGCCTCATTCAAGTGGCTACCAGTCATTATGAAATGCATGAATAAGCAGTGACAATTAATTCCGTGAGGCTGGATGAAAATATTTTTTGGGTGATAGTGTAATGTAAATCATTGTTTTACACATTCCCTTTCAATGATTTAATTCATGCCTTTCTGACCCCCGCTGTGTTATGATTCATAGATTAGTGCTCATGTGTGTAATTTAACAGAGCTGAATAACAAACAGCAAGGAGACTTAAACAAGTCCTCGCGTCTGATTTTTTTTAACGATAAATTAGTAAAACATCATTAGTACCACACGGAATGATTATGGTGCTGTAATTTCTACATAGGTACCTGTCAGGAAAAGAAGAAAAATACACAAAACATTGCATAATGAGCAGTAAAATGAATGTAGAAATCCAAACCGATGGCAGGCATATAACCCACATCCCATACCACACCTGAATTCCAATAGATAAGCATCTGTTTTTCTTGAAGTGGTCCTTCTTTCTGTCTTCTACTGCGACGGTGGCAATGGTTGTGGTGGTGGTGACGGTGGCAGTATTGTTCCCTACATGTTGACTTGCAGGGCCATGGATCTGCGCATTGGCAGCTTCAATAGCAGCTGTCAGTGCCTTCATACTGTCCAAGCTCTCTGTGGAGTTGCTAAGTCCAGACTGACTGATGATATCTCCCCTCTGTCCATGCCCATCCATGTATGCATCTTGGGCAGATTCCGTGCTGCTCTGGGCTGTGATGGAAATAAACGGTTTGGTGGTAGTTCTTGGTGGGACTGGAGGTGGTGTCTTCTTATAGGTGGTAATGCAGGATGACACTGGAAAAAAAAATATATATGAGAGTTCTTGTTTTATTGAAGCTATAGGGAAAATGGATACAAATTTGATCTCAAAGCACCAGTGAGCATGGACAGAGCAGACGTAAGGACAACGCTGTTAGCCAAAAAGCCCCTGAAAGCTCCAATGCAAGTGTCATGGAAACACTTTGCTTATCAATGTCCTCTGTTTCTACTGATGTGAGTGGCAGAATTGTCAGTAGAGGGAAAGAAGCTATGTCAAGTTCCTCTTTAGCCTTTTTAGGATTGTTTTCTCCAGTGTATTTTCTACTAACTGTTCTAAGTCCTGTGGAAACAAGTCTATCAAAATGTTTGTTCTTTTCATGGCTTCCAAACTAGATTCACAAGGATGATGAGTCTCTAACCACTTATCTTAGCTAAACTGTACTACATGCGGTTTTATTGCAATTGTTTTCTGTCTCTCTGCCCTCTCCTACTGTATTTACTAAGCTTATGTAGAATTTTAAACTACATTTTTCTGATCAGAGAAAAATCCTTGGTCAAAGTCTGTTAACTCTCGCCATGCTTGGACTTGTGTATTTCTTACGATAAAATGTCTCACTTGTTGCACAGACTTCTTAAATACCTTAAAACACTTTGTAAGACATATTTAAAACAACATTTCACCATGCCTAATTTTCTCATCATAAGTATAACATATGAGTTCTGGAATAAAAATGCTCAATTTTATACACAGGGAGTTAGCATAACGAAGTCAATGGCTAAAGCCTGTCAGTCAGTGGGGCTACTTAAAGCAAAGTCTAAGTATAAATGTTTGCAACAACAGCGGCTTTAATAAAAGTTTATGAAGACTCTTTTCATATGTCGAAGGCCATGCTCTGTTTGTGAGTGCTTCTATATGGATTTAGAAGATTAGCTTGAGGTTCCCAGGTTAAAAGCTATTGGCCTGTGTTTACAGAATTACATGCAGAAAGCACTGCACGGAGATAAAACTATCCTCCTTTAAGGGATAACTGGCAGCTCTGCATTGCTGAAGTCCTGGAATGCTTTCAAACACGGAAAGAAAGTCCATTAAGAACAAAAAACAATCATGATACGCTCTGTTTTTTAAGAAAATAAATGCAGGCATGAACCTGTGCAAAGTTCAGACACAAACACGTTAACATAAATTCTTATTAACAGTAATCATATGGCAAGAAATTATTCATCAGATCATTTTAATTGGCAGACGTCTATGCCACCCACATAAAAGGTAACTCTGCTACAGCTGTTCTGCTCTCTGTTTGCACGGTACGTGCTTGTCGAGCCAGAAGCCATTATGGTATTAATTTGACTAGCTCAGATCCATATGCCTCATATCTCCCGATAGCTGTAGGAATAGTTATAGCGTAAAAGGTGTTTCCAGGGCATGAAATCACACGGGACTTTTTTTAAAGAACTCTAGTATAAGTTTCTGATAACATGTCTGAACCCATGTTAAACACGTTGAATGCTAATGGAAAAAGAGTGTTTCACTCAGGTAGTGAGGGTTTTGAAACTATGATTCACTTCTGAAGAATCAAACAGAAACCACAGCATCTTTGAGAGAAGAGATGGCTCAAAATGAAGCTGTCAAATTTTAACTCTGGGAAAGTGAATAGTTGATAAGGGTTAAAGATGTTTTTTAAAGTGTTTATGACAAGACCAATACCTGGAACTCCAGAAAACATGACAATTTTTCAAAGGGGATTGTGAATGTGGTGCTGTTCTTCACTGGGTTTGATGTTGCCAAAAAGCATTTGTTGTGACTGTGCATGCTCAGGCAAATCAGCTGCTGTTGCTGCAGCACAAACATCTACCCCGGGACTTGTGGAGAATTGTGCAGGCTGCTGCTTGGGTGATGATATCCCAGAAACAGCCCAGGTGGTTCGTTGTCAGGAGAATGTCCTCTGAGTGGTGGAAATGCAAAGGGAAATTCATCACTGAAGAATTCAAGGCACATACACACGCGTATATCCAGGTAACGCTTCGGGAAGCCAGTGCCAAACCTGTTGAACAGAAGTTTGTGTGCCGTGATGCTTTGCAATTCAGCAAAGTATAAATTGGCCCATTTAAAATATGCTAGACAAGGTCATTGTGGAACTCCTGGGGAGATGCCAGCACCTTCAGGACATCCTAGCAAGGCACGTATCATTTTTCCTACATAGCAGAGAGGGAAACGAATAAGAAACACACTTGAGAAGTGCTCTTAGGTAGGAGAGCTTCAAAAGTAAAAAGCAAGCCTTAACAAGACTGGTCCTCACATCACTGATCATCCCTCCCTTAGAAATAGAGTCAATAGTCAACTGTCTATTGCCAGCCACCGGGCACTCTGGACACAGCAGCAGAAATACAGAAACGCCTGATTAAGACGTCTTTCATTCTGTTGGGAAATGTACTCAATGAGGAGTCTAATCCACACTGCAATGCAAGATGTTTGCACTCAGCTAATTAAATCTGAAGTTATTCTTAAAAGGGGGAGAGAGAATTGACAAGTCATACGGTGAAATTGTAAGGAGAAATGGCAAACGCTCTTTTAGCAAGTCAAAACAAATCCTCAGTTTCCTGGAGTCACGCAGCACATACTGTACAGCCCCGGAGAAGCAGAGTGTGCAAGTCATAAAAGAACCCCAGGCACTTCATTACTGGAAATGATGTAAGCTCCCGCCGCTCCTCTGCAGAAACGACAACACAACAACGCTCCGGCCACCGCTGTCGGAGGCAGCTGCTCCCTAAATGTTGTAGCTGGCTGAGCCCTCCAAAGGGCTGAAGCACAACAACGAAAGGGATTCGGTGCATCAGTTGTTCCCTGGGTGCTTTCAAGAACCTGGCAACTCGTGACATGGCACCCTGAAGGATCTGTGGGCTTTTCAAGTGGCTACGGTATTTTAAATGCTAAGCTGCTGGAAAACAAAACGAGCGCTCCCCAGGGAAAACGACAAAACCACGGCGCTCTCCTTGGGCAGCCAAGAGAGCCTGAGCGTTCAGTCGGTGAGGGGAGGACCCATCACATCCTCTTCTGTCCCCGTGGGCACAGGGGAAGCTCATCCATCCAGCTGTCCCACAGCAGAGATGGACCGCCCAGCAGGAGGGCTCTGAGGGAGAAGATTACAGGATCGCGGGACGCGTGAAAAAGATGGAGAAATCCTCACTTCACACACAGGGAACTTTCAAAGGGTTTTGCACATGAAAGTTAGCTTAATCCACATCAGGAAGTGAATTTAAAGGGCTGTATAAATTCCTTGATAAATATGTTCTTGGACGTGGATCAAGGAGCGAAGTTCTGTACGGAAACTGATCTGACTGGAGAGTCAAGTCTAAGTAGTCTAATTTTTCATAAAAATTGTTTAGACACGGAGTTAATCAGAAATAACGTTGTCTGAATAGCAAACAAGTATATGAACCTTCAGTTTGTCACAGTATAAAGAAGCTTTTCACATTATTTTCCGGAGCACACATGCTGCTGGAGCAGGTATACGTTTAACTCCTAGGGCATATGAAAGGTTTAATCCAGAAACTAGTTATGTCATGTGCAAGAATCTTGACTCTCAAAGCACCTTGAATCAGGCCCACTGTTTCCAGCTGTATCAATCCACTAAGCAATGCTCTCCTTTTCATTTTGATCTTTATCCTATTTCTGTGACCTGCCTTCAGGTTACAGTTTAATCCCAAATACCTAGTGAAAAAGCACTTTCTCCAGATTAAAAAAAAAAAAAAAAAAAAAAAAAAATAATTTTAGTGCAACTAGAGTTGGGACCCTCAGCACACTGGTTTACTCTTCTTTATAACAATAAGTTTGGCTCCCCACTGCACCCCTCATGCCAACAGCAGGTCAAGTTCAAATACTCAGCAATTTCTTTCCATCCAAATCCTGAGAAACATGAATTTGCTCTTACAAAAGAACACGAGCAAGTCAGGCTTGAGATGACTATGACTTAGCACGTATAAAGTCTGCAAGTCAAAAGCAACCACAGAATTCAATTTAGTGGTAACAATAGGAACGTACACATCTACTGGTCTTTTTTTTTATTAAATCCACAGGGAAAAACACCTTTCTCCACATTAAAAAAAAAAAAAAAAAAAGAAAAAGTCATGGTGTTTGTCCTCCTAGCCAGTATTTCCAAACAACTAGCTCATGGGACAGGAATTTGGAACAGGGAGTGTCAACCACCCAGTTCAGAAGGAAGTCTAATGATAAAAAAAATAATCCCAGATTGCATAATAATAAAGGCTTGAATTTGAATGTTTCATTGTAAGAGCACTTCAGTTGTTTAAACATGCTCACTAGGGAGATGAGCCCTCAGGAACAAACATCAGCACGCAAACACAGATTTTTAGCTCAGTGAATGGGTGCTCAGGAGAACCCCAAGGCAGATTACTATTTGTGAAGAGATCAAATTCATGCAGTACTTTGAACAATTCAAGGGATGAGATATGTAAGCAATATCTTCCTAATTTGGCAGTCTCATATATGCTTGGTTAACAAATACAGGAATAAATTAAAGTGCAAATTTAAAGTTAATTAAAATAATGGTGTTTCTCTTGAGGAAAACGACTAATTGCATGGTTTGAAAGGAGCAGCAAAGGACACCACTTGTGCACAACTAAGTTTTGAGGTACAAAGCAGGAGTTCTTCCACCCCGCACAGATGTACCTCAGTCTTCTGATGTACTGTCTGTTAAAGAGGTGTGCTAACAGCCGTGCCCCTGCACCTCACACAACTGCAACACAAAACATGGATGTAGGCACATCCAAGGAGACTTGAGCCTCACAACTGCAGCCCTCGAGCTCCCCTCACGGAAGTGCAGTGCTTGATTTGGCTTGTTAGACTCAAATAGAGCTGTTACTTTCTTTACCATGCACTGGTTTCCTTACTTTGTTGAGGGTTGGGGGGGGATGCTTAGAGATAGGGTTTCAAATCCTGTAATTTGTACATGCAAAAAATCGGTATGAAAACAGAGCATGCATTTTCTAATAAAAAATTTTCATATAGCAAATGGCTTCTGAGGGTGCAGTGATTTACTATTAAAAATACATATAAAGATTTTCATAAGAAGTTCTAAACTGCCCAAGGGAGTAATACCAGAGTGAGTTATGGATGTCATTATCCCAAATCAGAACTACTGAAATCTTTGTACCATGTCATCTTCATGGCTCTGCCAAGGCCATGCTTTTTCTGTACCCCCACCACTGTGAAACCAGGTATTTTATCCAACAAAAGGCATAACCGATAACTAAAATCCTGCAGAAATCTACACAAAGTGTCTAATCTATCTTTACTGCACACTATAGTGTGGACTATAGCACAACACACTATAGTACGACAATGTTAAAATTTAATATCCCGTGTATTCTGAGGTCTAAAAGCTGATGCTGGTGATCTTTGCATAAATCTGGACATTTTCGTTCGCAAGTAGGGTGCCTCCAGCTTCCCAGCTGGGTACAGTAGAAGACCTCCTGAAATCTAAGAGAGGGGTGAGACTAAATATGGCTCATCCTGCATCTCAAATGGATCAAGTTAGAAAATCTGACGTGATAGTCAGTGGATGAGAGGTGAATATTTCTTCAGCAGATTTTTATTTTTCTTTTAATGGCTGCTGCTGGAAGCTGCTGATGCCAGTCAGAAGTTTAATTGCTGTCCCAGGGAAGCTGAATTAGTGTACAGAGAACAGGTGAGATAGCCAAAGGTGTCTGCTAAATGCAGTTTATCTCTAGGATATGACCACAAATTATGGATGCACAGGCAAAATTCAGTGCATGTAGGCTTCCTATAAGACTCACTTCACTCCTTGTACTATATAGCCATAGCTGAACTTCTCTATACATAAAAATTGCCAGTATGTTAACAGCACACATTTTAAGCAATTCAACTTATTTGGCCTCAAAGCCAAGAAATCTACAAACAATTGAAACTCTGGAAAAAAGATTTCACGTAAACTGAAAGCCATTACCCAAAGTGGACCATTGCTAGCATGGCTTATAATACTTATAATACTTCTGAAACCTGTGATCTTTACTGGTGTCAAGCAATTAGGACTCAACTTGATCTTTTCTGAAGACAGAGATAAAATAAGTAAGAGTGTGACCATGTGCAAACCCTAGATTTCATTTCTATTAATGCATATGCGCTCCCTCGCCTTTTTACTTGGGGTGAGCAGCTGGAGGGGACAACAGTAGCATTTCTTTCTGCTATTTCCTCACCAGCAGCTGTCTCCATGAGATCGAACTGCACCCTACCTGTGGAGATGGTGCTTTACACATGGGTTTGATCCGGGCCATTGGCTCAAGTTATATACCCATGGGTGACATATGAATAGCTGCTCAAGCTGAAATTCAGTCTGGTTGAGAAGGCAGACACAAGTGAAGACACAAGGAGTTGTCCTTAAACTCTGGCTACCAACAAAGCATCTGGAAAATCACCACCAAGATCTGCAGGGATGATGATGTGAGTCTGTTCCAGAGAGATGCTCTCCGAGAACTTTGAAGATTCAAACTGCTTTAAAACAGTCATGGTAGGAGGTATCTGACACAGTACATCAGCCTCTACATTCAATGAAACATGTTGGAGAAGAGTAAAAAGAAAAAGAGAAAACCAATACAGCAGTGAGGTCTTTTTTCGCTAGCATATGAATTATTTACCATCTCTTTTCATCTGTACAGCATTTTTTTTCTCTGAGAAAATCAGGGAAACACTGATCTATAGCTTAAACTAAGTCTAGCAAACCATTCAAATGCTTTCTGCATTTAAGTACTGCACCAAATGCTTCATGCTTCCCTCCTTTCAGAGTATCCATGGAAAACAAGAAATTTTAGATTTAAAAAAGGATATTTTATGTTTCAGAACTTACATGTCACAAAATTACCATGGTAAGAAATTAATAAGCTTTCTGAATGCCAATACACTCATCTTACAAAAGGCATCTATGGAAAACAGAGGAAACCTTGTGAAATATGGTAGTTTATCCCACTTAGACCAAGAATGTGTAACAGTAAATAAATGTAATAATATGCAGCTTGACGAAATCAGATCCTTTCCCCATATATTTTCCAGGAAGCAACTTCACTGGCACTTTGATATAACACTTTGTTATGTGTTACTGCAGCACTCTCAAATTCCAGAATTTGCATCTTTTTCCCTCTGGCAGTACTGTTAATAAAACAAAATGGGTATTCTTTTTTTTTAATGTGGAGTTGTACTAACCAAATACAGACATATATATGTAAGCAGCTATTTAAGTAAAAACACAGTGCAAGAACCAAAGCCTGGATTTTCAGAAACAGGGGGTTGAACTTTCTGCAAGTATCTAGCCACCTTAGCTAGGAAGTTGTATTTATGAAGTTTAAAATCCAAACACACTCTGAAAAACTAATAACTTATTTTTTTGACTGTTTACTGAAGAACGGTTGACTGTAAAGACTTGGGCTGCAAGTGCATATCGCAAGTTCTTAGGGCTGATCACTTGAAAACCTGTCTTTTATTTACATTTCTGAATTGGATCTGGATTCCTGAAAACCTAACCTGAACTATGAATACACAACATAATTTCCAGACTATACCAGCAGCTCTTTTAACGTATAGCTGGGCAGCGAGCATGCCACAGGGGAGCCCACACTTGCCACTCTGTTTGGGCATATTACCGTGGGTGTTATTTCTTCAATTGATCATGTAATATTTGTAGCTACTGGTTCTGGAGATATTAATATACTCTTGTATATATGGCTTCCCTTCAGTTACAGATGGGATATTTAATATCTGAGCAGCCAATACGTAGGAGAATTGAATCCTATCAAACCTGGAGGTATATCAGGGCAGATATGTGGTCAGAACCAAGCCCACGGATTATTCATGAAGTACTGTGCATCATGCCCTCCTTTGCTGTTCATCAAGAAGCACTGCATTTTCTCCTTCCTAATCCTTCGCTGCCAGTCTCTCATCCTCCCATGGTGGCAACAGAGATGACTGATGATGAAGCAAGTTACCAATCAGTCATTTTAAGATGAGCTTGTCATGAATTTGATGGAGAAATTGTGGGTTAAAATTGTACAGCTTTTGTCATGTATGAGATCGGACTGGACAATAATTAGGATTCTCCTTTTCTAAATCTGTGAATCCCAGAAGCTAACCTGTGAACCTAGAGGAGAACTTAAGCAAGGCAATTATCTCTGAGTACTCTGATCATGTAGCATTTAAGCTAGCTGCATATTAGCGTAGTTGAACATCACTGTTTTCAACAATACTGCAAGGATTTTCTTTTTAAGCTCTTCACTGCAACTAACTTCCAACAGGCAGTATTTGGCTGGGGTATTAACACTTCAGAGTGTGATTCCTGTATAAGAAAGAAATGACTGTAAAAGTTGTTCCCTCTTCCTCAGCCTGGAAGTGTACCTTCTTTGTTTGCTGCTGATGTTAGCAAGAAAACAAGCATCTACTGGTTTTTACTCCCAGTGGTTTTCTGAATACTTAATAAACTTAAGGTGGGGTAAGCAGAATTCTGTATCATTGCACACATTGGCATCAAGCTGGTCTCATAGAATTTGATTAGTGATGCACCTAAATTGGCTTAGAAATCAATTAGTTTAAATTGCTGCAAACCCACCCCTGATGTGGACACATTTAGAAATGGATATGACTGATAAGGTCTTTTTTTTTTTTAAACCTAAATGAAAATGCAGTGGAAATAAGAGTGATTCACTTCAAGTGTTTATTCCAATTAACTGTATCAGTTCACTGATTTTAAACTGATTTCCTTTTCTGTCATGGTGTGCAAACAAGCTGTACATTGTTATCAATTGCATCCAGTTGAATCTGCTGAAAACTACAGAGGTATACTTTAATCTGATGACAATTTGTCTAGTTTAAGAGCCGCCTTTAATTTTCTGAGTCAAAATCAGTTTTCAGGGTCGCTCTGAGTTAATTTCTATCTGCATGGTTTCGTTACTTTTATATCTGGGAACTGCATCCTGGGCTGCATCAAAAGAAGTGTGAGCATCAGGTGGAGGGAGGTGATTCTCTGCTCCTCTGCTCTGCTCTGGTGAGACCCCACCTGGAGTATTGTGTCCAGCTCTGGAGTCCTCAGCACAGGAAAGACATGGACCTGTTGGAACAGGTCCAGAAGAGAGCCTGAAGATGATCAGAGGGCATGAAGATGATCAGAGAGGAGGAGTACCTCTCCTGTGAGGACAGGCTGAGAGAGTTGGGGTTGTTCAGCCTGCAGAAGAGAAGCAGCCTTTCAGTACTTAACGGGGGCCCACAGGAAAGATTGGGACAAACTTTTTAAGAGGGTCTCTTGCAATAGGACAAGGGGTAATGGTTTTAAACTAAAAGAAGGTAAGTTTAGATTAGATATAAGGAAGAATTTTTTTACAATGAGGGTGATGAAACACTGAAACAAGTTGCCCAGAGAGGTGGTAGATGCCCTATTCCTGGAAACACTCAAGGTCAGGTTGGACATGGCTCTGAGCAACCTGATCGAGTTGAAGATGTCCCTGCTCATTGCAGTGGGGTCTTTAGATGACCTTTAAAGGCCCCTTCCAACCCAAACTATTCTATGATCCTATGATGGTATAATTTTTTAAAAGATGAATAAAATACAACAAAACACAGAATATAGTGAGTAGCATTGTTCCTAATCAACTTTTCAAAGCTGACCTACACTGGAGTAGTTCTGCACTATGAGACAGGTGTATACATATATATATACACACATATGGGACAGTTATATTTCTCCAGTCATTAGTATACTGGTATACACAGCAAGTACAGAAATGTAGGTACACCAGTTTTGCATGTTATTCAACCCTAAGGCTGTTCAGAAGCTTTTAAGCAATCCAGAAAGACATTGCTCTGACACAGATTATTCAAATGCACTTAATACAACCTACATGAGATGGAATTTACTATTTTTTGGTACAATAACCACCTATTTTATTAAACAAACTACCTTGTGATGCTGATGAACGTATGTTGTGATTCCTTGCAGTGGAAACCACTTTGTCACCTGATCCAGCAAAGGACTCAAATCTCTTTAAACTCCCGACTTAAAAGAAAGTATATGCTTAAGCTTTTTTTAGTCAGTCCCCAATGGTAGCAAGGCTTTACTACTCTCACATTGTCCCAGAAGTCTATCTTTCAATTTGTTTTGAGAATCTTATTTTATGCTACTCGATATCTAAGATTATATTAAATAGTTTGGCTAAGAGTTAAAAGTTATTCAAATGACAGCAATGATGAAGGGCTGCTGTGTTTTAATCAGATATATGTTGGGAAGAAACTGTAAAAATGCCAAAGACAAGAAAATTAATGCCAATACAAACTAAAAGAAGAATGTGATTGATAAAAGCAACACGAACAACTTTTTAGCTACTATGAATTACCATGAAGCACCACAAGAACTGATTTATATCATTTTAGTATCAGTTTCAATGTAGTTCACTATAATTCAAAAGAGCTATACAGGTATAACAACACACTGTGTTATTCTCACTGAGAGTTTCTAATAAACATAAATGTAGAAAACCAGCATTCAGGAAGGAAAGCACCATGTGGGTATGAGCAAGAACATCTGGTCAGCTCGGGAAATTCTGACTTGTTTTTACCCAGCCAGTACTGCATTTTTCAGCACACGTACTGCTTTTGGGGTGTTCCAGCACAAGCAGGAACTTATAAACAAGCAAGTTATGCTTGCAGGTTTCCCAAAACAAAACCCAAACCAAAACCAAGAGCCGCTGGTAGCAGGAGGAAGGAAGAGAAGAGGGAAAATTACAACTAAATCCATGCTCTGGGCTGAACAGTAACTTGTCACCTGAGAGAGAGAATTATGACCCAACTCAAAAGTTCTGCCTCCCCTGTGGTCCTGATAAGGTTATCAGATGACCTGCTAAAAGTCGCCTGATGGGGCAGATCCTCTCACGCCTTGGGGGAAAATGCAAACCCTTCTCAAATGAGAAGGAAATGTAGACAAAGAGTTTACACAAGAAATTATACTTATCTTTGGACAAATTTCAGTTAAATAGCAAAACTGACTCAAGCCTGAGGACACTAACATTTTTTAAAATCTAGAAAAAATGGAATTGCTTTGTGAACAAGGCATATGAAAAATGTGTATGAAATGCGAATATTGTGTTGAGAGGAATTAAAATCTACACCGAAGTCTGATTTCTATCTTCCCATTTTAAATTCAAATTAATAAACTACAGCCTTGCTTAGTGTCAGGTTTGAGGTCGCTGTGAGTGACCTCATCCTTTTATCTATTTTCTTGTTTTTACAACAATAGTTGTAGTTAATAACACCACAAATCAGCTGAAAATACTGGCTTGGAGTCATAAATTTCTAAAGATCAGCCTGAGTGTCCTGAGCACAAAAAATATTGACATCTCATTTACAGTGACCTACAGATGAGAGCTTTTCAAGAAATTGGAGCCCTAAAAATCACTTGTTGGGAGTCCTGAACTAGCAAGAGGGCATCACCAATTCCCAGAAGACATTTAGACAAAGAAAGACAGAGGCCCTGCCACACGTGAAAGAGGACAGACCAGTCTTGTGTAACTTTTAAACAAGATTTAAGTGAAAGACATTCTCATTTCTTTAAACATATTTAATCATTTGTTAAAGAAATGCTTGTAAAACAAGCCTATAAGAAATTCAGGTTCTCAGTTTGTAGGAGATGTCAGACACAAACTCCCATAACTTCCTTGGAGACGTCAACTGTGTGTCTGATGATAGTCCAAATGCTTTGTTTTGGTTTGGTTTGTTTTCTTCTATTTCTTTTTTTTTCCTTTTTATTTGAAAAACTCAACAGTTCAGTAGAGGTGGAAATTGTAAACTTGCCCACATGATCCTGAAACCCTGATGGCTGAATTCATGTCATATCATTCCAGTGGCAAAAATCAGAGGTTTATTTTACATAATTTCCACAAGGACAAGAAGCATTGTCACAGCAAAGAACCAATGTGAGCAAACTTTTCTCTCCCAAATCCACATAGTGTTTATTTTCTAATTACAATTTCCTTTAGCCAGAGATTTTGGAATTAGTGCTCCCGTTCTCAGCCTGGGATAAACCTCACTTTTCCCTAAACCCTAGACAGCAAAATAATATTAACATTTCTTATATTTACATAATTGTAAAAAATGAATGATGCGTTTTGTGCCGGCTTAGATAAAAGGTAAACCCAGACGTTTTGTGCTGGATAAGTTAAAAGGTAAACCCAGGCCATCTATTTAATACATAAAAAGAGAAAGCAAACATGCCCAAATGAATTTTGACACTTCAAAGTATTTAGACCTTTTGAATCTCTAGACTACAGAAGTGTTTTCTGAAGATCACAAGGCCAAGACAAAATCTTTGTGAATGCCAGCAAAGTGAATCCTAGAAATCCATACAATTTCACACATACATAGCAAATCCTTGTGCACATCCCTAAGTGCACAAGATGCAGGAAAGAGTCTAGATTGAATTTTTAACCAAAGTCACAATCTTTGAGTTCTCTTTATCATTTTCTGCCCCAGCCTGAAATGTCCTGTCCTTTAATCACTTCTCTAATAAGGCCCATTTATTGTATACAGCTATTCCTCCTGCAAACTTGGTGTTTTGTTTGGGAAAAAAAATCTCAGTCTGTGAGATCCACTGGCTCACTGTGAACCAGAAGGTAACCTGAACCTCTGACTGAAGATGCTCCCACAGATATATGGGATGTGAAAGAATGGAGAAAAATCAGATCTGGATCCTCATGTCCAAACTGGTCAGTTAAAAATAAATAAATAAACTAATAGAAATAACTATGAATATTCTATGAAAATATGGATGCTCAGCAGAGCAACCTGCAACCTGCTTCAACTCAGGCTGTCCAGTTCGGCAATGCTTTGCTTGAAAACCTTTATATGACCTCGATTTCTGTTTGCATGGCTGTTTGAAAAATGTCTGTCTTAATACCAGCACCTTTATCTGCCTGGTGAACATTGCTGAGAACATGTGGTTATTCATTATTTGTTATCCTCATCAAATTACAGAGTCTGAGAAATACCACTGTCAAATGGCAATCACTCAGCACAAAAATAAAATAATTAAAATAGATGATAAATAATCCACAAGCCAGGGTCTTCTTTACATAAATTCCCCGTTAACAATTGATAAACAAATATGTCTGTAATAATGAGGACTGTTCGCAAACAACTTGGGAACTGGGGAAAATTAAAAATTCAAGATTAAAATCAGTTCCAGTGAGTAAATCAGTCAGCCCTTGTTACCAACAATATTAATAGCATTTACTTTTTATCACAAGGGATCTAAGAAGATACTCATACAGTGTGTAGCTGTAGGTCACAGCAGCAGCATCCGTGGCTGCACTGCACCCAGCTGAGAGGACGGTTTGAGGCTTATTGGACGTTTTCCAGAAGAGCTATTACTCGGGAGTAATTATGCATTTTGGAAGTGGTTTAAACTGAATCACTACACCCCCAGCTTTTATTTAGGATTAAGGGTATCCAGACAAAGAGTTATTCTGGAATAACCATGGTACTTTTAGAGAATTTCCACACTTTGCTGCAGAGAGGAGTGCGGCACACTGAGCCAGCAGTCTCCTCCCGCGACCTTTGTTTTCTTCAGAGCCTGTCAAAGCGCTGGCTGCTCTAATTCCCTTCAGCTTTTAAAGACTAAAAGGGGCAATATTCAAGGTTCTTTGGCTGAATGACTTGGGTGAAGAAAACAGCAACAAAGTATGTGTATGAACTCGCCTCTATCCAAGATTTCTCAAGGCACAGATTTCCCTACCTGCAGAATGATTAGAAAAAGTGTGAACAATTAGATTATAAAATTTTCAAAGGCAGCTATCTGCATTTTCAAAGGCAGCTATTGCTACATCTGCAATATCATTCTTTTGTGTATAAAATTGCTATTTAATCCATGTACACCAGGATTGAAATCTACTCATAAAATCAAAAAGAACTTTTTAAACTGTCTTCCTGAATTTAGAACTTCAGACTGTGGATGAGTCATATTTTCCTTGTCATCCCATTCAGTTGACTTTTCTATACATGTCTTGAATGTGCTATGTATTAACAGCCAAGTAGGCCACCACAGCAGTTTTCTTTGAGATTGGAAACCTGCTGATTTGACCTGTTTATCAAGAGAAAAGTGTCATCTCAACAGGACAAGATTGATTCATACTTTTCCTCCCTATTTTCCTCTTGTGAGCAATTTCTTTTTAACCCTTTAGAGCCAAGTAAAAAGTGGCTAGTCTAGAGGATTTTCTTTTTCTTATTTTCTAATATTTGTATGTCATTCAAGAAAAAATACAGAAACTTTTTTCTTTATATAAAAGTTGAAATTGTGAAGTTGGAAAAGCATACCTGTAATGTTCTTTTTAGATGTCTGTGTGGAACCTCTTTGTGTCGATTTTTAAGCACAGGAAATGGAATTTAGACTCTTAGAAGAGAGAATAAATGTCTATCTTTATGAACAACTCTATAAATGCAAAGCCTGTCGTGATAGAAATGAGAAGACAATAATTTCAAACCTTGCCATGCTCATACAACAGAATGGACTCAAGCTCTGTTGAGCTTGTTAGAGTCCCTCAGGATGGAAGGTATTATTCACTGTAATTTAAGTTCGTATTACAGTCAAAGAGCTCGTGGTTTTTTTAGTGTCCTAACTGCTCTGAAATATTCCAGAGATTTGTTTTCCTCACTTCCACCAGTATAAGTCAAAAATCCTAGATCATTGTATTAGCCTCAATAAGGAGAACCGAGCTCTACCCCATAAATTAGATATTGTCAAGAGAAAAAATGGATTAAAAAGGCTACTTTTCACATTCTTCAGACTGCTGCCTGCCACTTGGTTAACTGAGCTTCCCGTGAGCTTCCACAGCCTGCCATGTGTGAAATCCATCCTACGTGACAATTTTAACATCAGTTGCATCATTAACACATGTTCCTGCACAATGTTTTTTTGCACTTTGCCAGATGAGGCAGAGGCTTGATGAGTTGTTTCTGTGCACATGCAATTTTCTAATAAAAACAATATGGGCATTATTATTCTTGGAAATGCATTTGGAAAATCTTACTCTATATTGTATAATGTGTGTTAGGGTGACAGGTAGGTGAGGCGCTGGAAGCATACATGGAGTAAGAAACAGAACATCACGAGTACAATAAATACCTGTGTGCGTGTGCTTGTCTGAACACACAAAGATAGCCACCCATGCATACACATAACAAACTATGTTAATCTTGGACTCTGCCTTTAAATTTTGCTTTCATTCACATTTTATACAATTCAACAAATTTCAAGGCACGCTATTCGTCTGAGCTTCCATTTTTATCTTTGGTTTCTTACAGAATGCTCCTTTTGGGTAGCATTCTCGGCTTCCTTGGCATATGACACTGGGAGAGATTATTTGGTCTATCCAGAGCTTCCATGCAATACATACTAACACCCAAAGCATCTTTTAACAGTAACCATTCTTAGTTAAACCACAAAACCCCCCAAAACCACTGAAATCACATAGAACTTGTAGTAAAAAAAGTCTAAAACCTCAAAAGCAAAATGGTATGGGAGGAGACCAGAAGAACTTACAGGGCTTGGCCAGTGTTATGGGCCCTTCTAGATGAGGGTGAAGCCGCCCAGGTGATCCTTTTCTAGAGGTAAATTAGTTTATTTAACACCACAGACTGGAGTTAAGAGGGGTCCCCATCATTAATTGGTTTGGATCCAAATACTACTTAGTGCCCCACCAGTTTTTCAGTTCACAGAACAGCATATGAAGAGACACTAAGAAATTGTTTTTCTGGGAAGAGTTTTCTTCAGCTTTAAGGTAAGCGTATACGCATGGGAAGAGTTTTCTTCAGCTTTAAGGTAAGTGTATATGCATGCACATATATTTGTATAAAGGTGTTACTGGGACATGCAGGGAATTATAGTTAATAGCACCAGATGTCCTACGGCTTTGTGTCAAAGACAAAAAACCTGCAGCTCGGTTGCTCACACAACCTCCTTGCTATGGGCTAAAAAAAATTCTGCTTATGAACAAAATAATACACATTATTTCACTGCTCATTCTAGCACCAACCCTATAATTACTGCATTCTCAACTATCTTCCACATTCCCCTTGAGCTGTGAATTACAAGCTTTCAGCATATTGGATGTTAGTCCTGTGGCATGATTAGATTACCATTTCTACAGGTTGCCAAAGCAGAAGAATAGCTCATCTAAGTATGAATAGATTCATTTACTTGAAGAGAATTTTCTTTACCTTTCAGACTAATCATCTGCGTCTAATACAGGGTAAAAAGAACAGAAATTCTGTGCAGGTTAGCTTCTCTTAGAAAATAAAATCAAACCCCTAGTTTTTATATCCTAATGTTTGAAGGCATGTAGATTTGGGGGTTTTGTCTGGCTGCTCAGAAGAGAGCTGTTGTTTGCAGAATGCAGAAACAGACCTGTTTTCTGTTGTAGACCGAATACATTAGTCACTGAGGAGGCTAGAGCATAATGAAAAGTAGCCATTTTGTGTTCATTTTAGTGCACAGCCTTGGATAAGAGAAGAACACACATATCTTTGTCATTTTTGATGTGCTATTGAATAGAATAAAAAGATTATAAATATTTTATTAATCATTTATGGGTTAAAAAGGTAATTTGCACAGATGAAATATTTCCCTTTGGAATTCACAAAAGCATAAGAGGTTTGAATTTGAAGTAAGAACCGGCATTTGAGGATATTTGTTATTTGCAGACTATTTATAGTGTGAAAATTTCACTGTATGTGTTCAGAAATACTCAGATCACCAGTCTGCCAGTAACACCCACTGCAGTGCTACCAAGCAGCCCCAACCCCAGCCTAATGGGTAGCACCTACCAAAATCACAGCTGTCTCTCATCCTGCCAGAACTGCAGGCAAAGCAGGCAGGTGACTCAGATCACCAGTCTGCCAGTAACACCCACTGCAGTGCTACCAAGCAGCCCCAACCCCAGCCTAATGGGTAGCACCTACCAAAATCACAGCTGTCTCTCATCCTGCTAGAACTGCAGGCAAAGCGGGCAGGTGAGTCCACCCTTACTGTCCATTCAAGTGTCAAGGTCTTTCCATCAGCGAGCAGCCTTTGTGGCCCATTCCTTAACGTTTGTAAACCAAATTCCCATCACATATTTGTGGCCTGCTCAGCACTCTTACTGCCCGTGTTTTAACTCTCCAGTTTATGATTTTATTATTTTAATATGGTCTCCAGACCATCTGCAAACCACCTACAGGGCCTGGCAGCTCACACAGTTTGGGAAACACTGCTTTACGATACTCCTCTGTAGTTATTACATTAAAAGCTTGTTAAAAAGGCAAATCTAAACAACTTCGGAGATGTTCAAGGAGAACCACAGATTTCTTCCTGACATGCATCGTTATGTAGTAAAAGAACATTTGGTGAAACACAAGGATATTTATTATTCAACAGATTAGACTCTGTTACAGCTTAAACTAGTCTGGAAAAAAAAAGGACAGCATTATTTAATTAATGATGGTTTGCAAATTGCATCCAGAGAGAGAATAGTTGCCTTTTCAGTTTTTGTCAGCCCACATGTGGCCATGTGAGCACTGCTCACAGAAATACTACTCCCTTCTCCCTCCCTCACACAGACACACACATCATTCTCCTGACTTTGTCCTGCCCATTCCTGAATGGTTTTCCATTCAAACAAGCATCTAGGCAAACAAAAACATGCCGCCTGTAGGAAAAAGAAGTCCTTTACCTCGGGGTGCCCACATCTCTCTCTCTGTAGGACAAACACTCACTGTGCTTTCTGCCGTGGCCCTTCTCCAAGCTTTCCACCTCTTCCTCTGCCCTGCCTCATGTTGCAGCCTTTTGGATGATCCTCCTGAGTCTATGGCTTCCTGCAACCTGGTGTGATTATGGCCAAATTCCTCCTTCCTTATGAACTCTCAGGACACCATATTTCTGCCACGAAGCTGAATGCATCATGCCATCACTGGCCTCTTGTGCACGTGCTGTTTTGCCTTCCATAACAAGGGAGTTAATGTCACACTTGTTATCTGGAAAGATAAAGCCCTTGGGTAAGTGCCTACTCACTTCATAGCACATGCACAAAACGCCTGAAGTTTTCCAATGGTCTTTCTGAAAATCCCAGTTACAGCCTGACTCCTGTATGCTGCATAATTTCAATCTGGCTAATTTCAGTTCCTTGCTGCAAAGGGAAATCTGAAACAAATACAAAGGAAAATCCACTTTTAGAAAATATTTCCAGAAGACTAAACCAAGGAAAAATCTGGATGAACCTGTATAAATGGCTATTAACGCACAGAGAACACAAAAACTCTGGACAAGTAACTTATCTCACCCTCCTTATGACAGGTATATTTGGAGGAGATGAACTGTCCTTTGGCAGTGTCTGCCTCCTCTCTGTAAAACAGCAGGCCCAGATGACCAGATGACAGTTGACCAACTAGGCATCCTCTCTGTAAAACAGCAGGCCCAGATGACAGTTGACCAACTAGGCGTGAGAAATCCCAACACTAAACAAACTTCACAAAGTTGCCCCAATTTTTATCTGGTCCCTTTTCTCCAATTTTGTCAAGCTCTGAGATGAAAATCTGGAGACAAAGCGATACTATTCTAGCTGCAGAGTTTGTCTGTCTCCAATGCAGTGCTTGTAAATGTGCAGAGGGGCTCTGCTTTGCTGTTTGTGTAGTGCTGCGCAATGGAAATCAGCAGTTTGTAGACAGCTCTTTCAAAGATCAGTGAGAACAAACGCTCCTTTCTTTCCTCTCTGAGTTAACGACAGACATTGACCTTACGGAATCACTGTAGTACATTGTGAATTACGTATGAAATGCAATTTCCCTGTCCACTGTGGACAAGTTTGACTGTGCTGTCTGCAGTACCCATCATCAGAGGGCTTGCAGTACTCTCAGAGACACTGCTAAAGAAACTCAACTCACCAAAACCAAACTGTTCATTTTCAATTAAAAAAACAATCTTTGTCATTTCTTAAAATCCTCCCAGCAAACAGGTTGTTGTAGCTGCTGTCCCACCTTTTAACACAGTTTAAGACCTTTTAAAAGCATGTTTTATTTTCTCCTGAGGGTTCAACTTGTGCTTAAAGGTAAAGTGCAATGTTAAGTAAATTAGAGTAGGGTAGAGTAGAATGGAATGGAATAAAATAAATTCAGGTGGAAGGGACCTACACTAATCATCTAGTCTAACTGTCTTGACCAATTCAGGGCTGAACAAAAATTAAAACATGGCATTAAGGACATTGTCCAAATGCCTCTTAAACACTGACAGGGATGGGGCACCAACCACTTCACTAAGAAGCCTGTTCCAAATAGCAAAAACAAGGGAGATTCAAAAGTATGGACAGATGCCTCACTGGCAAGACTGGAGTCAAGAAATCAATATAGTCTATCTATTTTTTTTTTCCATCCAGCAAAACTTCAGTAAAGATCTCACAGATTGCAGCAAATGATTGACCTCAGGTAACAGGTCCCATACAGAGAAAACCTAACTTTCATGTGTAACCTGGTTTGTGCTGCTTCCCTGCTCAGCACATTTCTTGTACTGTCCAATCATCAGATATCTTCTGTGAGGTTAATCCGTGTGACTAGTCTTGGGGACTAAGGTGAACTTGGGCTATCTTAACATGGCTCTAGAAGTTTTGCAGCCCACTAGCGAATCAGTGGGAAAATATACTTTTTAAATTCTAATCAGAAAATTTCTCCATAGTTGGGTTATTAAGAAGTTGGACATGAGCGCATTTTTATGGTGTTATTCAATTTTCCTTCCTTTTGTGACACTCAGTTTTAAAGCTTCTAATCCGTGTTTTTCCCTCATCTCATTTTTATTCTCATCCTAGAAACAAAATGCCAACATAACAATGAAAAATAAATGAAAACACTTATTAACACTTTATTAATATATAAAATCCATAGAAGAGTACTGAATTACTGAAGTTATTCCAAGGAAATTTCAATTAAGTGGTCTTTCTCTCTCCTCTTAAGCAAGCCCCATTAACAATGCACAGTGTGTACATTAACAATGTACACATGGCAACAACATCCAGCCCCACTGCTGTTTTCCTGAGACTCAGAGATTTATTTATTTATTTCTGGGTACAAACTACACTCACACTTGAGCTACTAAGATAAGTAGAGGAAGAAAATGTAAGCAACCTGCCTTGAACTGCCAACTGCATGAGGAAATCAGAAAGATACTCGAGTACAGCAAGCAGATTTGTGTCAACAGTTCATTCTGCTGATGCAAGGGTTGTCCTGTAAGCTGCACCCAAATGCAAGCAGAGTTGGCTTGGAATGTTTACTTCTAAAAATGAATCATAAAATGGGTTATTTTAAATGCATCAAATCTTGATTTCATTATGGGCATATATAATTTGCACTCGTGGAAACTGTAGGAGTCGTCTTTTCTTCTGCTCTCAAGTAATTAAAAGTGAAACTGTTCAGCTATTTGCATGCAACGAATTTGTTGTTCCCTCACTTATGTTGCTGTGTCCTGTTATGCATTACACACCCAAGGATTATATATTTTATACACATAATTGCTTTTGATCCTGTGGTGGAAATAAATTCTATAAGCCAGCCAAACTTCTCCTAACCATGTATCCATCTGCTGTCTCCCTGTAGCTTGCTGACAGTTAATTCCCTTCACATCCCCTGTAGCTGCACAAGAGGTACTGTTCCAAGTGCCCTTGCGAGGTTACAGCCTGCTCCCACCCCGCATGACTAAATCAAAGCATTCCAAAAAACCAAAGGGACAGTCAAGTCTCTGGAATTTCAAAGCAAACATTTTTCTGTATGACTGGTGCTTCAACTCCTGCCAAGTCATTTCTCCTGGTAATCATGTGTTTTGTTTAGCACACCAGCCCAGCTCCTGACTTCCATTTCACTGACAGAGCAGAGGCTTTGATTCTTGTCTGACATCCACCTGGATAAATCCACCAAGGTCAACAGAACCACACAGGTATGAATTGAAAGGAAAGAGATCCAGATCTGGCTTTGTGTACACGGATAACGTGTAGTAAGAACGCACCATGATTTTTGCTGTAAAACTGCTCAGCCTGTTTGGGAGCGTTACATCCCACCCGACCCAACCTGCCGTGCTCAGGTGCTCTGCTGGGAATGGGAGGTTGCTGTGGCAAGAGAGCAGGCAGCTCCAGACAGGTAACACACCTGTCTTAACTGAAGACAACTCAAATACAGATTTTTCAATCGAACAGGCAGCCTGCCCAAAGAGGGCTAGAGCTCTAGGAGAAGGACAATCCCATATAACATCACTTAATCAACATTTAATTTTCAAACAGCAAAGCCTCTGAAAAGTGTTGCCCTGTACGTAGGGTGATCTAATATGGTGCTGCACTGTAAGGCAGAGCTGCTAGCTTGTGCCGCTCCACCAAGTCACAGCCATGCTGGAAGGAGGAGAAGGTCACATCTGAACCCACAAGGGTTAAACAATAAAGTTTTCCCAGCTGTGCCTAAGGGTGACCTGGGTGGAGGCTGTTAGCAATAAAGAAGAGTAAAGGGACTGATCATAGTCAGTCTCAGATGCTTCTGAAACAGTTGCCCCCTCTCCTAGGCCACCTCCGGGATGGCACTGCCTGTGATAGGCATGGGATGGAGATGCATCATCATGCAGTTCTCCTTCCAGGTGTGATAATACAGTCTCCTTCTGTGGACAATTGCCAGCACCTAGAGAGAGCTAGCAAGAGCTGGTAGCTCTTGATGAGCCTGCTCTGGGTGGATTCCCAAGGCAATGGTTCTCTGGCACCTCCCTTGTGTTTTGAGTAGAAGGAGCCATCTGCCACTCCCCTGGCTCAGCCCAGACTAACAGCAGTCTTTTATTCTCTGCTGCTATTTCCCCAAACAGAGCCTTTCAGTTAAGAGTCCCTTTTTGTTGATGGATGTAAATCTAACAAGTTTCCATAAGAATCAATGCAAGCTTTTCATCTAAATATGAAGTCTGTGCATGAAGAAGAAAAGGAAGAAAGGAAGGCAGGCAAGCAGGTCCAGACCCAACACCAGGCTCCACTCCCCACAAAACCTAAAGAGAGGTATAATTCCCACAGCTTCACTCATATGAGAAAGAGAAACTCACTCTCTCACGCACTGCTCCCTCACACTCTTTATTTCTCTATTCCTATTGCTCTCGGACGCTTCTGTCTTTACTTATCATCCTTGCTCTAAGTTTCTTTAAACTGTAATTGGACAATGTCCCAGGCTCTGGGGGAACCCCTTGTCAGAGGGATTCCTTGGGATATCATTCCTATCTGACGAAACAGAGAATAGCTATGTTGCCAAAGGACTAACTAAAGATATGGCTTTCTTTGTAGCAGAAATTCCCTTTTACTAGCAACTATTTTTAAAGAACCCTATGACACAATACGTATGCTTGTACATTCATGCTCCTGTATTCTATTTTCTGTCAAATAAGATGCTGAATTTCTGAATATTGTGATCTGTGTGTGTGCCTCATTGGCAATTTGGACCTTAGCCTGTGCACTTGCTAGCCCTCGACCTTAGAGAACCCAAATGCATAGGCACCATTTGAATGAATTTCCCCAAGCTCATTTCATTTTTTCACTCTCTCTGCGTGTACACATGGCTCTTAGTCCCATGCACAAGCCCTGTGCATAACCACACACAAACAGACCTACAATACATGTAAAGAGGGCATTGCTTTATCCCTTTAGGTTTCTTGGGTCTTCTCTGTTCCACAATCCTACTTGCTTTAAAGAATAACTCTCAAAATACTTTTCAGGAACTTGGTTAATCTGGTATTACCTACGCTTCTAATATTTCAAGGAAGACCTTGAATGACATTTAGCTAACGGGCAGTGGGTAGTTACAGACATAATTACTTCTGCGGTAAAGACCTTGAGCTGAATGTGCATATGGTTTACATTTGCTTTTTAAGAGAAGTCCCTAATGAAGCACATTCCCGATCCCACAAGGCATAACCGTCTGCAAAAATGGTGGAGATGAAGTCTTCCCATTAATAATTAAATTAAATTTCTGTTGCTACCACAATGGTGAGCATTAGGCAATTACCTTTGGTCTTTGGAGCTATTTGTTCAGATAAGTTTGTAAATAAACCCCTACTTTCACTGCTCTGATATATTAAAAATAAAAAGAGAAAAATAGCAAGGTACCTCCCGTTCCAGAAGACTCCAAGGACTTCTGCTCCAACCAACCACCATCTGCATTTTGTCAACAATCTTTGAGAGATATATATATATATATCAATAAGCAGTAAGCAATATCCGCTATTTATTACTCTTTTCAAAATTAGTAAGAGAGTATTTCTGAAGAATTATATGAACTCTGAGTCAATGCAAGGAGTTGTCAAGGCCACTGCTGTCAAATAGATGAAGTGCTCAGGACTGATTCTGTGCTTGATGAGTGTGGTCTGTGTCTTGGCCAGGGCGCACGTCGCACCGATAACACAAACTTTCCGACAACCACCTGCACAGCTCAGTGTTGTGCCCTCACGCACCAGGGGCCCAGACAGAAGAGGCAGAGCTCAGGCACAGGTATTTTGGGGATATTCTTCCTACTGCCACCACAGGGGGACACAACGCATGAGACTTGGTGACTGCTGCTGGCCAGCTGTCCTCATCAGACAGAGCTATCAGCTGCTGGTGCTACCTCTTCCTTCAAGGGCAGCTTCCCAGCAAGTCTTGCTTCCCAGGACCTAAGGCAAGCTGAGGCTCGCCAGCTTCCATGCAGATGCTTGGAGCACACACAATTTGGACTCTCGCCCTGTCTCAACACCTTCCCTCCACCTCCATGCCAAAACCCAACTATGAGAACTTGAAGTTTAAAGGTGTGCTGTTTTATTTTATTTTATTTTATTTTTTTTTGCCACAAGCTTGCAGACACCAGTAACATGTTTGAGGTGCTGCCACTTTTTCCTTTCTTTTTGCTTGCTCTTAAAAACACATTTTTGCGGTAAGGAAGAATGAGGATGGCTCTCTGTTTTGGAATGTAGAAGGCTGTGATTGTGCCAGTGAAACTATATTAAGAAGAAGCAGGGGATAAAGTGTTCGTAGCCAATAATGAATGTAGCCACCCCTTTTCCTTGCAAAAAGTTTTTTTGACATTTTTGGTTATGCAACATCATTCTGTAACACCTCTTATGGAGCCAGGTGAGGTTTTAACACTTGTTTATAAACAGCTAACTTCAACTATATCTTGGCATATTCAGTGTTTATGGTGTTTTCATCACACCTGACTGCTACTGTTCTCTGTTAATGGAAACTTTTGTAAAGGACAGAGAGACTGGCAGCTTCAAAATGCCTGTGAAAACAATCAGAGTATCTGAGAAATGAAAAGCACTCTTTGAACTTTCCATGAAAAATACCTGGAAAGAGCAAAGGGTGCTGTTCAGAGACTTTACGTTACCTTTCAGACAAAAAAAGGTGTGGAGGGGAGTTGGGGTTAAATGTCCCTATCACCAGGTCAGAACTAAATAGTACTTATTCCTAAACTGAACATTATACAAGGTGGAATTCAGCAGCAAAGTTAAATATAAAATAAATCTGACAAGATTATAGAAGGGCACTGTAACCCTGTCCCTGCAGTGACCCATGTAATAGCTCTATGCTGGTGCTTGTGATGACATGTCAGCAATCCCACGTTAAATGTACTTTAAAGGCACATCAGGTTCTCCTCTTCTTTGTGCTTCCCGGAGTTTCCTCCCGTCCTTTATGAACAAATTTCAGTGCTTTCTGCCCTCTCCTCCTTACCCCCATGTTATCTGCGAACAGCATTTTGCTGTATCTCCTGACCTTCCTCCTCAGCTGATCGCTGCAGTGAGGAAAGTATTTCGAGACACCAGCTCATTTTCTCCTGTGTTTTTAGCAGAAATTCCTTCACAGCAGCTTGTTCAGAATAGCTGCCGTGTGCAAGCACTTTTGCAGCCACATTTGATTTACCGCTGGCGAACAGCTAACACCATCTTCATGAGATACAGAGGTAAAAGAGGCAGAGCCCTGGAGCAGCAGCAGGAGCAGAGATGAGTAAGGGCACGAGGAGTAGGTCTATGTACCAGGTAAATACTGCCTGGGGCACAGGGAATCAAATTTTCGTGATGAACTGGAGGAAGGATAGGTATGGGGGGGGATAACTAATATCATATTTTACACTTGTGAGGTCATGTGTCAGACAGCATTTAATATAGGCCCTTGTCATGTGATCTCAATTAGCTCTTCCAGAAAATTAGCCCTAAAATTGTAAGTTTGGGAGAGCTTAAAACACTACAGTTGCTCCACAGGTGTTGTGTGTAGGCAGGGGGAAGCTCACCTGAATGAATAAACTGCAAACTTCTTACTTTGAGGCCACAATTACAACCTCCGCGTTTGAAGGCTGGTGATGCCTTGTTGCCTCACTCTTTTTAAGTGTCTTTGGGTCCCTCTCTCCAGGTCCCCAGTGCCACCAGGGCAGGGTGGAGGAAGCAGCACCCACACTCTCTCATGCTTTGGGGCTGCCAGGCTGGCCAGCAAGGATGCAAACCTGAGTTGTGCTTTCGTACCCCAAAATTTACTTTTTTCGTACCCCGAATTTACTTTTCACAAAATCCAGCAGGACATAAACGCTCCTGAGAGCTTTTCCTCACTTAAATTTGGTTGAAATAGATCAACGGGTTAAGAAATTATTCAAAGGGGCATGGGTTATTGGCCTCTGCTTGTGTGTCAGGCAGTGGGAGAATAGAGGTCTATGGCAGAACCAGGATAAAATCAGCTTTTTTTTTTTAAAAAAAGAAGAAAACAGGAAGAACTTTATTCAAAGTATCCAGTTCATAATTTTGCTGTGTGATGACACTAGGAATCTTGGAACTAACACTCTGTCATTAACACTGCTTGTGACAAATGCTGGACACGGGCAGCTCTGGAAGTACCTGCTCCTAATGAACTGTCATCTCTCAACTCCTGAGCTGTCTTTGCTCCTGTATTGTCAGAAACTCCTCAATTCAAGTAGTATGTTTTGTAATGGCAGTCAGGACACACACCTTTTCATTTGTGAGAGAATGAGGATGCATTCCTGCTTCTAGTATAAAACTCAGCATTAGGAGCTACCATGAGGAACTACATCTGTCACCAGAAGTTTGCATTTCAATGAACATTAGCAAATACCACTGTGTGCTGCCATTTGTATCTTGCAGCGAAACAGAGCTGATTATATGTTGGATGTAGGAGCTTTATTAAAATTCATCAATTCATACAAAAAAAAAAGAGGTATATTCCACTGGGATGTATAGCTAGTTTCTCTGTGTATATATTTTAATTTACACAAAACGTTTTCAACAGGTTTTTCTTTTCCTTGCTGAAAAATAACACAAAGTTACTCCTTGTGCCTCTTATACTATTGCCTTTCATCATGTGCTAACATGCATGATGGGAAAATGGCCATGGGCTTATAGAAAGCAATACAAGAAATTACCCAAGTTTCCAAGTAGTCCCAGAAAGTATTGCTAAATCTTGATGTTTTATCAGAAGGTATTTTGTTAAAATACCTTTCTCAAAGCTCTGGTCCTTGAATTAGGTTAATATTCCTCAAATCAATCAATTGCACCTGAACGGTTTGAAAATCAGAATATAAGAAGAAAGAAATCCCTTTTTTACATCTCATTATTTTTAGGTACTTATCATACTTCTGGATTTGGAGTTGATGCTGGATACAAGTCACACTGAATGGTTTAGGAGATTTTAGACCAGGGAAAATCTCATAACGGATGAACACAAGTTATGTGCGTTCTTTCAGAAGTTATGTGACTTTCAGAAGTCTTGGCGGGGGGGACACAATAGGACTTACACAATTCCTCCTTTTCTCTCTTTTTTCCCATTAATGTTTTAAAATCTGAACCTTTCAAACCACACCTCTGCTCTAAGCCAGCAAAGTCAATCAGAACAATTTGCAGGGAAAAAAATAAAATCTTATATTTCATGTTACTCATTCAAAAGAGAAAAGATGTGGCAGTTCATGATCTTGCACTGTGGTGCTACTTGGAATTTTGTATCAAGTATCACAGAAATAAAACAAATAAAAGTAAGGTTAAATGAGAAATCAACAGCCTCATAATCCCAAACAATTCACCAAATATTTTTTCAGAAAACGGAAGCTTTCAAGCCCTCACACTATCGGGCAGGGGCCTGTACCACCCTGGTACTACAAGCTTTTTTTTTTTTTAGGTCCAGAAACCATAAACAGAGACTAATATTACTTCTGGGACACTCTGCCTAGCATAGTTTGTGTGGGAGTTTTTTGAAAGTTTGCCCCAATAAATGATTTACCAGGACAGTAAAAAGATCAAGAAAACGCTGAGCTGGCCTCTCAAGACAAATTACTTTCTTCACCCACTCCTTGAAATCCTTTAAAAACTTCTTGTAATGATTAATTTTCCAGAATTCTACAATCTGTTGAAGATCAGGACTCATAAGTACCACATATCTCTCCTGAGATAAAGATGTGGCATGGTCCTGGACTGAACCCCATCTGGTGCATCCACACGTTTGCTTTGGGTATCTATTTATTTTTCTCATTACCTCAATTTTCCTACATATATATTTTATATGCCACATCGATATTTTGTAATGCGGCACATTTTTCTACTAAACAAAACACAAGAGAGTGTTTTGCCCTCCCTTTTTATATTTGTTTTGTCAAAATAATTTGTTTCAGGCATAGTAAAGACAAAACCAGACTCACAGGGAAGAAGGAAGAGGCACGTGGGAAGATGCCAATAAAGGCAGAGGAGGGAGATAAGGGAGATGATAGAAAGAAATGACTGCACGTACTCGAGGGGCTCCCCTGCCTTTCTGTGATACCGGTGCCTCGCTGGGACCCCTGAGGAGTTTTGCAATACACATTAATAAAGAAATGGTGGTAGGAGACACATGGAGAAGAACAATTAAGAACAACAATGAGAGAAAAAAAAATTGCAGGCATAATTGTGCCTCGTTAGAGGTACTTTATGATAATAAACAATGATATGCATTTCTGGTGGTAATGATCCTGCAGTTCACTCTCTCCACTTATTCTAATTCCCCCTACAGTGCCACTGTTGTCTAATATAGGATATTTATGTGAAAGATGAGTTAGAAAATTAGATTCCATTATAACAGCATCAGGTATAATAAGCAAAGCCATGGAAAATAACCTCTTTCTTCCTTTACTACTTCTACACCTATCATTTCCAGTGGCTTCCACCATCCACCATAGATTTTTGCAAGCATCATTAAGTCTCATATTCTCTTCTTTTTACTGAAGGAGAAACTGAGGCATAGAATAACTTACATACAGATATGGACCTACCAAGCAGCTACCTGGACCTACCAGGACTAGGTACTGGGCCAGTCCACAGTTGCATACGTTAACTGTTTCTGATGCTTCTATATAGAATATTATTAATTACTGGCAATTTGAAGTAGACAAATCCATATGAAGGCCTTATTAGCAGCGTGTGAACATAGCAAGAAGAGCTTCTTCTCCCCAGAGGAGCTCCCGAAAGGCTCGCAGCTTTAATAGCCCATCGAAGCTCACTTTGGGAACAAAGATCTTTTAAAACATTGCTCTCGTAGTAATTTTAATTATGGCAGATCATTAGTCAGCAAACCCATGCTCGGGGACCGCTTATTGAGCAAGGAAAACCTCATACCCACAGCTGCAGCTGCGACTGCAAGCTGGAGTGCCTCGCAGTGCTAACAAAAGCAGTTACAGAAATATTTTCCAGACCTTTAGCAGACCCAGTTTGTTCACCTACTCCTACTGGTCTGCTCGGCTGGCAAAACCAGAGAGGAGAAAAGGTGCTGGTGCTGCAGACACTGCCGGCAGGGCAGTCAAGGGTCAGGCTCTCGCCTCCTTTTTAGCAGTAATTTGGTACCTAAGGGCTGCGTGTGCCTTTGAAGCGCAGCGCAGTTATTTTTAAAGGCTCCCATCAACCAGCCCATCATGTAACTTAAGAAGAAGCGGCACTGTAATAGCAGACGTCATGTTCTTCTTGCAGAGTCTGCAGTTCTCCTACATGTCTGCCCGACTCTCCTCTCACAGCGGACAAACCTCCCGGCAGGAGCCAGTTAACAGAGACAGCGACACGCAGCAGCTCTGGAGGAAAGCAGTCATGTTTTAAAAGAAAAAAAAAAAAAACTACCACCAAGAAGTCCACAGAAAAAAAAAAGCCACACTATTTATTTTTCTGGGAGGTGAGTGGGAAGGCTTTCAAAGCGTGCCTGTTATGCTGTTCTGGCACAAAAAGTACTTTTCCAAATTGAAATCTTCCATCGGGCTGGCTTGGAAAACGGCGTGTGGTTTATAACCACGGCTTGTTCCTTTCGGCTTTGCCTCCTCTTCCAGGTTCAAGTCAGCAGCTGGGAGCATTTCTGGGAGGAGGGAGGAGCGTGTGAGGAACACAGCATCCCCAGCGCGTTTCCACTGGCTGGCCCTGGCATCTGCAGGTAGTAAACACAAACGCTCTCCCTAAAAGGACCTTCCTTGGCAGGATATTGAGGGGAAAAAACGAGACTATTGCTGAGGTGGGGAGCAAAAAGAAGTTGTTATTTGCTGGCACGGGGGAAAGGAACGAAGGATGCTGAAAGGGTACTGGGCAGCTGCTTTTCCGGCTGCTCTGGGAGCCAAGGGAAGAGCCTTTGATCTACTGAGCAGGCCTGGGCTTGCCGCCAGGACCTATATCCTTTCTCCAGCAGTGACAGCAGGCTTCCCCGCTAGTTCCTCTCCGATTGCCGAGTCAAAAAACAAGTGACGTAACTCATATAGGGACCTCACTGAAATGTTTCTATTATCACCAGCTCTGCAGAAAACATATGCTACAGACGCCCCAATCTGCAATTATCTTCTCGTACAAGGCGGAGAAAAAAAATAAAAAGAACCATGAGGTCCTCTGGATTACATCTTGCAAAGCCTCATAAAAACCCCTCCAGTGTACCAGTGAATTAAACAAACCCCTTGGTTCTACAGCTGAGCTGCCACGTCTGCATAGCACCTTGGCCAAGCAAGACCTCCCCTAAATTTTAATGTGCTCTTACCTGTTGTGAGATTCAAATAGGAATATGATTTCCAGACCTATACCTCCAATGATGTCATCGAGATAGTACTTAACCAAAGAATAAGCTGTTTCAAAACAATTGTCAACAATTTTCAGTATAGAGTGATGTGAAGACCAGCCTGCTTGATTTGTGGTGCCGTCCAAGAAAGGGGAACATGAAGGCAGCTGTGTTCCTCAGCTCTCAGACCAGAACAACGAGAGTATACCAGGTGTGCTGTTTTCACCACGTTTGGCTCTGCTGAACTCAGCTGGAGCCTTGATATTTGAGTCAGGTTCTGTCTCCAACCATTATCATACTGACTTCAACTTGCTCTCGATGAAACCTTTAGTCCCTGGTGCCACTTGGGGCACCAGTTTCAACCTGTGATGCTGCCTGCTACTTTTCACAGAGACAGAACCTGCCAAGATTTTGTGCTCTTTCCCACCCCGCAGTTGCTAAGTTTTACTGAACCTATCAGACATTGCTACACGTGAGAAGACATTTTAAACCCAAACTCATTTATGAAGTTTGGGTATATTGAGAAAAAAACAAACCACAGAATATGAGCAACGAGTTTTGAAATCATTGGCTAAATTTTGCCTTCTAGCACACACAATCAACTTTTGTAGAGTTCTTTTTGAACACGTGCACCTGAAATCTGACGGTTTTTCCCTTGAGACGCTGTCTCAGTTGTGTGCAATTACTTGAAAATAAGGCAACACACAATGGTGGAACTCTGAGCTGGAGCAAACTTCTGCTCACTATTAGGATTTCTATCAATTTTGAGAAGATGTTTTGTTCACTGCAACGCTGCAGGAGCAGCCAAACCTCCACCTCATTCCGGCTGCCTCAGAGAATGGCTAAGGCAGTCTGCTCAAGACAAGAACAAGGCAAAGTATGTTCTCTCTCCCAGGCACTCTCCCAGCCCCAGTGACTTGCAATTCAGCAATTTCCTTAGTCTGATATGGTATCCTTCGCAGTTATAACCCCTAGTGGATTTTATCTCATTTATTTGTACAGTTGCTTTTTGAACTCGTAGAGCAACAACAAGACATCTAAATAGCTTTGCACATTTCATAAAAACAGTGAGTTTTCTTCCCTGCCTGTGTGCAATTCAATTTCAACTTCTTTAGCACGCTCGTATCAATATACCATGTGTGGGACTGCCTCATTGCTTTTTTCTACCTGTAATTGTTTCCCTCACTGCTGATGACATTGATGCAAAGACAGAGGTATAAACAGAAGGGGAACATTTGCAGATGCGGAAACACTTTAAAATAAAAAGTCTGTCAAATGGAAAAAAACAACGCAGTTTAGGAAAGAAATGATATTTTCCATGCTCCTACTGTGCATGTTGCAAAAGATGCAAAGTTTCTTAAAAAGGACAGCTTTGAAAAAGTAGTTGACGCTTTAATTTTTACGAGAACTGAACAATGAGATTTTTCTGCTATACATATGTTTAAAACTTCATTTTTAATTTGTCATCAGCAATAAACACAAGCTGTAGAAATGTCAGTCAGATGTATAGGAACTTTACACTAATATAACTAGAGATAACTCTGCAGAACAACTGGAAGCATACAGCTGCAAAGTCCTCTTCACTCGCTGACCACAGCTGCATAGAGGGTTAAGCTGTGACAAGTCAGCTGAAGGACTTGTCAGATTTATTATGTGGCAACATATTAATAAGCTGGAATTTGGCCCAAGGAGAGGACACGAAGAGCATTTTGCCGTGACAGATTTTGCCTGCCACTGGCATTTTGAAGCTGAAGGCCCACAATGACTTGGTTTTTCCTATGGCTGGGAAACAGGTGGCCATGGCCTCCAACAGCCCCTGTCACTCACCTTCTCGATGCAGCATCAGCAAGAACTATTAGGACCTTCCTTCTGGAATTCAACACCAAACAGACCAAATTTGGAGATCTGGAGGGAGAACTAATGCCAGTAATTCTCCGGCTGGTAGCTCTTCTTTCTATCTTTTTCCCATGCCTGTGATTCTGGCAAATGACTCAGTCACTTAAAGGGCATCACATACTTAGAGAGCTTCCTAAATTGGTACCAGCCAGATCTTACTTAGCATAGCAGGCTCCTGGGACGTAGAGCTGGGACAAAGCCTGTTGGAAAACCAGCTCAGGCTATATTCTTTCACAATCTGGTAGTAATAAAAACCAGCAGCATATCTCCTAAGCCTCTTCTTCAGACTGCTGACAGTTCTATGTGTCTAGTATGTAACTGGCGTCAGACAAAGGGAGGTAAGCCTATAGAGTCAGAAATAAAAAACACTCGCTAAAACAGATGTATTGCAGCTATCACATTTTCCACTTATTTTTGCACATCTTTAATAATTGCCAATCTGAAATGGGATCAGCTGACTGGCTGTAATATGTTCATGTTTATATATGTCCCTGGTTTCCTTCCCCACATGTACACGTTTGAAAAGCCTTGTGTTTTGCAGCCTTTGCCCAAACATCTGCAATCATTTATCGAATAAAACATTCTGCCTAGGTTTTTCAGTGCACATTACAACTGATGTCAGTTTGGTATTTTGGATTTTCAAAAGAAACAAATAGTTTTCTAGGCAAACCACATCACAGAACACGCCATGGTTATCAGCTCAAAGAGCCTCACTGGCTCAGCAGCCAGTGCTGTGTTTCATCACGTCTTTCTGAGGTCAGGCAGGGAAATGCTAGCCCAGGAATACACATCTGTGTGTATACAAATAACTTCAGCCTTTGGTTGTTCTCTCCCTGACTGCCCCCCCCAAATAATCCTCTGCAAAGCACAAGAACTGTCAAGTACAGGCTTGGCCAAGGATAGACTTTAATATGAATCATGCTGCGTTCTGGAACAGGGGTGTTTTGTATGTCATTTTAGGGATGAAGGAAAACAGACTGACTGAAACTGAGATCATTACTGCACTATCCCACCACCTTACTATGAAAAGGTCCCTTAAATGTATTTACAAAAGTGCACTCTGCTTACATTGTGCTTTTCCTCTAGCCCACACCAGAGCTAGGGTGAGAAATAAACTCCCTAATGATCCCAGAGCATGGAAGTAAGACACTGCTTAGACTCTTGCTTCTCCAATTTGGCAAAAGAAGCCAGGCATATTTTGGGTTCCCCAGAGGGCCCAGCATGGATCCAGGCTCCAGTGAGTGACAGATTAGACTGGACACAGCAGAGGCAAAATGGAACTGCCTCTGGGGCTGCTCCTGGCTAACCTCAACATGTTGTCCGCTAGTAGCCTTGGGCAAATCCTGGGCTGATGCCTGTGCAACTTCTCTGAAGCAAATTCTGCAACATAAATGAAACGAAGGTGTTGTGGGAAAGGGGATGGTAATAGCTCAGCATTGGTAGGTATTGATTAAACACTTTGCTGACTAATCCTGACAGGCTACCAGTGATAAAATTATGTCAGACTCTAAAGACATCTGGTAAACTTTCTAAACAAATATCCCTTATTAAAATTAGAGGAATAAACTGGTCATGGGACTCAAAGCAGCAGTGTATACTAATTAATATGTAAACCCTTTGGAAAAAGACATTATGCTAACTTGGTAAATGGTGTGAACCTAGCTGAGCTAGGGAAAAGATGGTGTAGAAGACACTGCATTTTAGGTAGATGAAGTATGTTTCTGGAAGGGCTAAAGTTTAACAAGACTGCAAATTAAGTGTCCTAATACCTTGATGTAAAAATATAAGATAGAAATGAAGGAAATGCAAGAATTTGCTGTAGAGAAAGACACACGTGACTCAAGAGTTTCACCCCCGTTAATCAGTCCTTGTGTTGTCCCTGGAACTACTGTCCAGTGCTTCTCTTCCCTGTCTGCAGTCTGGCAAATGCAGGCACACACTGCAGTGAGTAAGATTCATTTACTGTAGGGTATAAGTCCTCATGAAAGGGCCCCAAAAGGTGGGTGCTGTTCAAGGTAGGCATTCAAAAGAACAGGTTTCTAAAAATGTATTATTAAAGAGGAACTATATGAGCTCTGAAAGCCATATTTTCCCAAGGGCAAGCTGACCTTTTTTCCTTGTTCTTATCCCTGAGGTGTGGGATTTCTTTTCACAGACACAGACCCTGAAAGAACCTAGCGGGAAATGATTCTTCACGTAACAAATGCCTCTTCTGCTGTCCGTACATGCTGCCTGGCAAAACCTTCTGAGCTTTAAGGTAATATAAAAACCTTTTGAATGTAAGTCATGCTTGGCATTGCATATATTAACTGTTTGTAGTACCTGGTTTTACACAAATGCGATTGCTCCAATGGTTTAGAGGACTTGTCTTTTCCACAGGCATGCTTATCTGATGAATAGATTTAACATTCATAAGCATGTGATCTGGCTATTCCTTTTTGACTTGAGATGCTAGTCAATTTTGGACCAGACGGTTGCTATTGCTAGGAGAGGACTGTGGTGATGTAGTAAGCATCACTCTTTCAATCTTTGTTAACAAAGAGTAAAGGGAGTCTGATTTCCTTCAGCTACGGAAGAATCGGAGAGACAGAGAGTTCTGTCTGGCAAATCTAAGCTGCTATCAGCACATATTTTAACCAAAAATAGTCAATCCATATTCCCACCCACCCTCAGTGTCATGCCCTGAGGTTCTCTATGCTATATCTAGCATTTTTGATGTACTCCTGTGAGTCTCTGTTGTTTCTGTCATGCACCAATAGGTATGGCTCAACACATCAATGCCCCACCTCCTGTGTTTGCTATTGCATCTTGGTCTTCAGAGATATTCACCATGTTTTTATGTTTTGGGTGATGACAACATATTGCTTCAGGTCTGTAAAACAGCTTGGTTTTGATATCTGTGCTCAACAGAGGACAGCTGCTAGACACACAAGCTCTCATGAAGATTCTCCCCATTTCCCAGCAAGCCAATGTTCTCCAGACCAACCACCAGAATTCATCATAAAAGCTACTTTACAAAAAAATATTTTTTCTCTTTACCACAGCTCTACAATGCTGCTGCAGAAGAAACACCTACACTGCTCAGGAGGTGTGGGCAATGCACATAGAAATGTTTTAGCCTCATGTAGAAATGTTCAGTGGAAATGTTTAAAAGTCGATAATGAAAATGTCCCTAGTGAATGGGCTGCTCACAAAGGATCATTTCAGCTCCTTTCAGAGCATGTATTAAGGGCAAAGTTTGAGGGTATTTGTCTTTAGTGGTAGTACTGATGCAGATACCTTAGCCACTTCCTGCCACTTCTGCATTGCTACATCCCCACCTGTACTAAAACACATCAGTTGGATGATGGTGCTGTCAACCAGATCAGGTACATGATACACATCATTGCTTTTACATTCAGGTGTTTCTCCTTTCTCTTTTTTTTTTTTTTTTTTTTTTTTTATAAAAGCCAGATTAACAGCACAGCTCCAGAAAATAGCCGTATTAGTGAATTTGGAGAGAGCAACAACTGTGGAGTGGAGACATATGCCATATGACAACATCGTTTCTGAAGACAGAGCACTCTCACTACAGCCTAATTTAAAGTGCACGGAGAAGCCCCTGTCTTTAGACTGACCATGAGAGCAGCCAGGGAGATTTATTTTCCTAGGATGAAGCTGGCCTTTATATATTAGCTTTACTTCTCTCCGAGGGTTCTTCACTGTGAGGGTGGTGGAGCACTGGAACAGGTTGTCCAGGGAGGTGGTTGAGGCCCCATCCCTGGAGATATTCAAGGTGAGACTCAAAGAGGCCCTGGGCAACCTGGTCTAGTTGGGGGTGTCCCTGCTGACTGCGGGGAGGTTGGACTAGATGACCTTTGGAGGTCCCTTCTGGCCTGGGCAATTCTATGATTCTATATTACAGGAAGATTCAAATCTGTATGCTGATTTTTACCTTCAAAAGGAGGAGCAATGTGTTACCTTGCAACCAAGCAATCAGACCTGAAGTCACAGAGATACTGATACCTAAACAGATTTACAAAATGAAATCTACTTAAACATTTGGTCTGCTTAGGCGTTTCTGTTAATTTTACCAGGCACCTACCTACATCATTAAATACTTAAATACATTTCTCCTCCCCTACATTTATGTTTGTGTAATTAAGATGAGAATTTGATTTTAGTTTTCTCAGGGTTCTTTTTTACCTATCAGAAGAAAAAGATTTACTGCATGGATAATTTATGTATGGTTCTGATTTAATGAATCAACAATTAAACACCCACCTGTAATAACACCCAGATCTTTTAAAAAGATCTCTACAATGCAAGTCATCCACCCAAGTGTATGAAGCATCTTCTATGCTCACCATTATAACAATGTCAAGATCCTCTTTTTGTGCTGGTGAGCTCTGTAGAGCTGACACACCTAAGAAGAGAATAGGCTCATCTCCATTAAATCTTACACACCTGCAATAAAACTGAAAAAATAAAAAAGAAGTAGTTTTGTTGTGGAATCCTGCACCTTGGCAGCATTGTGAAAGCCAGGGGGTATACAATTTAACACTGGGTTCAGCCTGGATTTGCTTTGCTATTCATCAATGAAAGGATGATTTTTACAGAATACCCTTTTGAGAACAGAAGAGAACTTTGAAGTCTTTTCTGCTGCAGAGATGGCTGGATTGTGTAATGTGCTGATCTTCGCTTCATATTCCACAGGTGAACCTCAGTGTAGTGGCTGTGGAAGGTTAAGCACTGTGTAAATAATAGAAACTAAAAGCAGTCAGTGCAGAATCATCAATTACATGTGGGAAAAAAGGAGAGAGTGAGACTCTGTTTTAGTTCATTGTCTTGGAAGTTCAGTGGAGAACCAGAGAAGCTCCCCACCTGCCCCAGCATTGTGTGAACCATAATGGACTTGGGTCAGTTTGTTTGTTGAAATGTTTTTCTAAAAAAATACTGGCACAGATTCACTTTGGGGCTGTTCATGTGTTTTCTTTCAATCAGGTACTGAAAATCGAGCAGTTGCAAAAGCCTCTGTATGGAGAGCCCTGGGGATTTACTTTTTCTGGTCCAGACCAGCTGAGACTTCATGGGCAGAAGGACAGACTTTTGGCAGGCATGAAGTACAGGTACAGCTGCTGAAAGGGCAGCTCATTTCCAGTGAGCAGATAGCCCTCTTTCCTATCTGTGTATCCAGATTTGCTTCCATGGCTGCAACCTGGTCCCTTTCCAGCATGCAGCACACCTCAACACTGGGACTCTCAGGGTCCAAGGACTTCACCAGTTCAGACACAGGCACTCTGGCAGAGGGAGGGTACGTGTGGAAGCACCAGGAGAAAAGACTTATTTAATAAACCAATGAAAATGGTTATTTCTTATTTCCTGCTCATCTGGCTCTGGACGTTGATCTGTAAGATCGTTTTGTGGTACTAAAGGCTTAAAAAGTTACTGGAGAGTCAGTGGCTTTTACGCAGTACAAAGAATGAGTACACGAGTCAGCACTGAAAAATGATGAAGAACATAAACTCTTTCAAACATCACTAGAACGAACGGTTTCATCGTTTACTTTTGCGTAGAGTCCTGTGATCTGGACTTTTTTCTTTGTTTAGAAAACTCAGTCACGCTATTTACAAGGACCGTATCCCCAGGGTTTCCTTTCCTAGGTCTCCAGCAGAACAATAACTCCCTCTGGTGTTTGCCTGCCATTGTTACTGCCTCAGCCACAGCCCTGGGAAACCCTGCCAGGGGATGTATCTACTATAAACCCTCTTTCCTTGGGCGCTGGTGTTTTTTTTTATACTTTAGGCAGAAAGGACAATGTGTGCCCATGGCAGAGCCACTCACGTCTGCAGGTTGAACATCACCCCCTCACTAAAAGTGGATTGTCAAACTCTGCTGCCGCCGAGCAGCTCACGGTGCCAAAGACTCATTAATATGCTCCCAGCATTTATTTAATTACATGAGCAGTAGGCGTATTGCAATGTGTCTGAATACTTTATTTGATGAATACTGGAACTCACCAACCCAGTCCCGAGAGGGTCAGGGTACATATAGGGATATGTCAAGTGGCTGGATGATAGTTCAGAGTTAATGAATTGCTGTGCTCTGCTCTTGGGACAGACAATGTGGAAATGTCACTCAGCTGTAAACTTATTTACAAGAATGCTGTCACAGCTTCAAGGCTCAAACCTGACCTACAAGTGAGTTTCAAGCTGTATCTGCTGGCAGAGGAAGCAAAATGGGATGCAAGGGAATAAAGCTCCTGTCCTTAGGGTTAGACCTTACCTACATATTACTATACTAGTGCTGACTGTAAATTTTTTTAATGCAAAATTTACAAGACTATGTAAACTTTTTATGATAAAAATGTATCACACGATAATTTATAAGTAAACACCCACTAAAGTTGGATTTTTTTTTTCTCTCCATATTTTTACTGCATTTAGTTGATGAAAACAAATCTGCAAGAGAAGGAAACTACGTTTGAGATATGCCTTTTGCCAAAGAGAAGAGGCTATTTTGCTGGGCAGTTAAATAGAAATTACTTCCAAAGAATCATGTGATTGTTCAGCTGGGTGCTCTCTCCAACCAGCCCACAGGCTTTTTATATTTGACCTAAATGCCTGGTTTTTCTTTTTTTTTCTTCAGCATATCACAGAAGAGGAATCTGTAAGCTGATTATTGTTGCTGTTAATTCACTTCTGAATGCAAACAGCTTTGCATATTTCTAACACTGGCATATAGAACTGAAATCAGAAAAGTTGAAAAGAGCTTGAAAGCTCATACTAAATCCTGACTGTCTGGCTCCCTGTTTGTTACAAATAGCCCCGTGGCAGAAGGGTCCCCGGCCAATTCCTTGTATTATACAGTGTGTAACCATACTACACCTTTGATGTAAAACAACTCCCCTTTAATGTGCTGTAATCTCTTATCGCCTTTGTCTCTCAGATAATAATCCTCTTGCACTTGGTAATCCTCAAAATCACATATGCTCTTGAAAGCTTTCCTTTTGGAAATTATTCATACTCATTTTCTGGACACTGGCAACTAAATATTATAGAAAACCTGATTCTTTTGTTTTTGACCAAGACAGTCTGATTTTTTTTTCATATTCCAGATTCGTCGCTTAGCTGGAACTGGGACAACAAAATGAGTAAACAGTTTCTAGCTGTCCATCAGAATGGTAGCATGTCTACTTTTTTTTTTTGGGTCAAGACAGAGGCACAACATTTTTGTGAGAGTCAACAGGAAACAAGTGAAGCAACATTTTCTATTTGGGTTGTAGAGCAGAGAATTAGAAAAGAAAGATGTAGTTGTCTAGAATGATTTAAAAACATCTCCTCCTGGCCTTTTAAAACAAGCTAGTAAAAGAAAAATTCCCACCTCAGCAGTAATAATCGAGCTCTCTAGTGCTGGCTCCTGGACATTTACAAGCACGTTACTGGCTTCTCAAAGTTTCGTTATAGTGAGATTAAATGTTTTTAGCTATTGCCACCTTAAGTCAGAAGTAGAGGTTGAGACTAGAACTACTTGACCAGATCAGCGTGTTTATTTAAATGATCTAATCATGACAATAGGTGACGAGTATAATTTGAGTCTCATCAGGTCATATGTAATATCCTAAATGACGTAGACTGCATTAATTGCAGGACATGATGAACGCTAGCCTAAGATTTCAAAAAAAAGCAATTTATTTGCTGACAAACATGCATAAGGAATTTGCCATAAGTCAAACATTGCCATAAGGAATTTGTAGCAAGCTAGGAGGAGCACTGACGTACAGCTTCCAATGATACAACAGCACAACCTGCTGATCAGACCATCTCATCCTGTCCGTCCAAGCCCTGCCAGCTTGCCTTGCTCACTCCCAGAAAGATCAAGCACAGAAATTTCTCCAGGCTTGCTTTTCAGGGATGGCAGGGTCTGCTGTCAGAAGGACAGATCCTTTTGCCTTTGTGGGGATGTGCTCCCCACCATCCCTGGGCATGGGGTCCCATCCACAACCCCTCTGCGTTGGTCAGTCCTACACAGCCCCTTTTCCTGGGGCAGAGAGAGGGATCAGCCATGGGCTCTGGGTCAGCTTCTGAGTCAGGGCAGCTGCCCTGGGGATGTTGGACAAATAAGCCCGAGCTAAACAGCACAGCTGTCTGGCATCCTGAGTTACGGTTTCAGTGTTTGTTATCTTATCTTGTGGCTTAAAGTTTCTCTTGGATTTCTGTGAAGCTCTCATCCTTGTACAAAAATCAAAATTACCTTGCACTTACTTCATTCAGATTACAACCTGTTCCTCATGACTTGCAAACCTGAACGCAACCTCCCTAGTTTCAAGAGTTTGAGGGCAGGGGTCTTAGTGGTCTCTCAGCCTAAGCAGCTGTGAACTTTGTTGGAGGTTTAGGGATGCCCTGCAGACCTGCAGGTCCTTCTCTGCAGTGAACTGCAGTAGCACATGTGTTGTATCTCAAAGACTGGCACCCAGGCATAACAAGAACAATAAATAGTACTGATAAACACTCCAAGCTGAAATGGGCTGCACGTGGGAATCAGGCAGTACTATTTCTAAAAGAAAGGCAGGAAATTAGGCTCTCTTATGCCATTTCAAATGTTTACAGTAAATCAGCAAAATTAATGGTTCTAGCAGAGAGAAACTCTACTCTCCCTGAGAAATTCACTGTACTCCAAGCAAACTAGCCAAATATTAATTTCCTTACAGCTGTTTTTGTCATTTATTTCCTTGATTTGCCAAAATTAAGTCAGCTGAATTTTCTCATGAGTGCAAACATTTGTGTTGCAAAAAATAAGAAACTCAAGTATTTAATCCATTTTTAGGAAATAAAGTTAACTTATCAACTATAAGTGCTAATCTTCCCATCTCACTTAAAAGTCCAGAAACTCCAGATAGATAGAAAACACTTGGGTAACTTGAGTGTTTGCATGAAGCTTTAGATTCTGAATGTTGACAGCAAACACCTGTTAAAAGGGACCAGTTTTAACGTGCTGAGCAGAAAGAAGTGAGGTAAACTACCAGGGGTACAAGCAAGACTCTTAGGAAAACACTAAACAAAATTTTTCATGCAGATGCATCAATTCACATGAAAAAGAAGTAACCTCATCTCCTCTATTCCTCTCTATAAGAAAAAGTCCAGCATGCTTGCTCTGTTTTTAGGCCTCGTCTAAGTGATGACAAACAACTCCCATTTGTGAAAGCTGAGTTAACTAAGCACTTAGCCAAACTTCATTAGTGGTGTATTGATTAGAAAAACACAACTTTTAAATTATGAAATACACTGCCCTGTTCAGTTTCTGAACTTTTAAAATCAGTGTAATCACTCCTAAATCACTGCTTTAATGTTTGTTGATTGAAAAACAAATTACTGAGGTAAGTGCTAATAGTTATAATTAATACTCTTTTTCTTTCATCTTAATTCGTAATTGAAATGAGATTAAATGAACAGGAATTAAAATTGAAGCTAATGTAAACCCACTACATATATGCTATAACTATGAGGAGAAGAAAACTTTAGTATTCAGATGAGAAGCTTAATGTTATCAGCAGTTACAAGACTGGAATCAGAATATCCAGATTAAAATTCAGGCTCTAATTCCCTTTTTATCTCAGCTTTCTCATCAGTGATATGGGGCTAATAATCCTTACTTTTCTCATTCATGGATTGTTTCAAGGATGAAAAATACAATGTCAATGTTGAGTATTATCATAATTAGTTTTAAAAGTGTGAATAAAATCATGAAGATTTATCATAAAAGTAAAGAAATAGGGTATTTGAAACCATAAATGCAGAACAGAATCAGGAAATAATAACAGTCTGCTGAGGAAAAGAAATGAATCTTTTTTTTTGTCATGGTTTAACCCCAGCTGGCAACTAAGCACCACACAGTTGCTTCTCACTCCCCCCAGCTGGGATGGGGAAGAGAATCAGAACAGTAAAAGTGAAAAAGCTAGTGGGTTGAGGTAAAGACAATTTAGAAGTAAACCAAAAGTTGCATGCACAACCAAAGCAAAACAAGGAATTCATTCACCTCTCCCATGGGCAGACAGGTGCTCAGCCATCTCCAGGAAAGCAGGGCTCCATCACACATAATGATTACTTGAGAAGACAAACAACATCACTCCAAAAGGGCCCTCCTTCCTTCTTCTTCCCCCAGCTTTATATACTGAGCATGATGTCACATGGTATGGAATATCACTTTGGTCAGTTGGGGTCAGCTGTCCTCGCTGCGTCCCCTCCCAAAATCTCCAGCCTACTCACTGGTGGGGTGAGGAGCAGAAAAGGCCTTGATTTGTGTAAGTGCTGCTCAGCAATAATAAAACATCCCTGTGTTATCAACACTGTTTTCAGCACAAGTCCAAAACATAGCCCTATACTAGCTACTATGAAGAAAATTAGCTCTCCCAGCCAAAACCAGTACAAGTGGTAAGAAAGTAACATTTCAGAAATCACCATATGACTTTTTTTTCCCACATATTTCCCACTAAAGAGGTCTATTCTGAAAATGTTTATGGAGTAATTTTTGAGAGCTAAGCCTATTACAGGTGCAAATATTTTTTGTATGTATAGGTAGAGTGTAAGATTTTCACTTTATCAAGTAGTGGTTGTATAGACAAAGAACAGGAATAGGGAACTAGTAAAATGTTTTAATTAAATGGATTTCAAAACACCTAGTGATACATATAAAATAAACTACAAAGCCCTGCCTAATTACCTAACTGCATTAAAAAAACCCCAACCCTCCCACTTAGAGAATTCATGAAGAATATAAATCGCACAATGGCGTAACTAACTACAGAAGGAAGAAAAATCTCCTTAAAATATTAAAATTAATGCTAGCAAAAATCATTCATCACAGTTTAAGATAACACATGACAAGCATAATCAGCTTATTATTTTTCCAAGCCATCAGTAGAACAAGATGAATGACAAACCTTACAAGTTACAGCAATTTATCAGTTGGTTGTAAACTAGTTTAGATATATTGCCTTAAAAAGTGCATTGCTATGTACCAGGTAATGGTCCAAGTCCTTTTTCACATCATGGACATCACCTAGTTACCTCTTCTCCACAGTGGATTTTCAGAACTTACTCCACTGCTAGACATGGGAATGAAATCCTTTGGAAAATTTGGCCCTTTGACTTTTTTACTCTTAATCTCAACAAAACCTCACAACAGGAGGCATCTGCTTATCATCCGAAACAATGTCACTTAGTGGCCATTGGTGGGTTTCCTCTCAGACAAGATAGTCAAACCTCAAATCTTATGCCTACAAGTATGACTGAAACACAGAAAGTCCAACCCACTTCACTCTTCTAGGAATTTCTAAATCAACATGAAGGCTTAAGCCGCGATGGGATTTTTGGTATAGATTCATTTATATGGGTTGTAGGACACGGAACTGATTTAGTAATTCTTTCAAAGGCAAACTCAAAGTCATCTCTTTTAAAAAAACTTCAGGAGCAATTAAGTGAATCAGGGATACAATGTGGACAGTAAGGTGTATGCAAAGGTCTACCTTTGCACATTGTTATTTGCTATGGAGATGTGTCAATGCTTTTTATGACCTGAGGATCCATCTGTATACTATGTAATGAGAGGATGAGATCAAAATGACAGAATTTGAAAAATGACTGTAAATTTGTCAGATTTTTCATGCTGACACACTTCTGTGGTGTGATACTGTTCTGTCCTGTCTGCTTAAAATATGGAATAATTTTTAAATTAATTAAAAGTACAACACGATGATACCATCAGTGTGTTTTGTTTTCCTGCAGAAAATGAATCCTTTATTAATTGCATTCAAGGTTAATATGACAGTTATCTGAGGAAAATATTTTAATGATAGGCATTGGTCTAGATATTCAATTTCCACAGAAAAACAAGGAAGAACGTATGATACCATTTGGCTGTCATAAAATCCATGAAGATGTCATCCTTTGTCATTTCAAAGTAGCTTTAAGCCCTTCAGTTAAGATATGCAGGTCTATCATTATGTCAAATCCCAAGCTTTTAACACCAAACACATGATTAGTGTTGTCAGATCTGTCAAAACTCAACAACTTTGGCTGATACTAAACGCAGTAGCACCGACTCAGTTGTCGGCAGCTGGTCGGCTCTAGCGGTGCCTGCTGTGGGACCGGGTTGGGATGCTCCTGGCAGCCCCCCGGGGTGAACTTCTGAGCTTTCACCTTCTCTAAAAGACCCTGGGCAAGCCTGAGCACAGGGGGAGCTTTCTCGATGGTGGAGGGACAGTGAAGGGATTTAGCAGGTGGCTGGTCGCTTGACTTTCTGTTTAATTGACCATCTTAATGCTGCTGAGATCAAATTATATTGTTTACAGCGTGTTATGAAACACTACTTTGGACGGGATATTTTTCGTTATTATTGAAATCAAGTAACTGAATGCAAAGGGCAGCTGTGCAAGAAACATATTTTTGTAGCCAACACCATATTATATTACATTATACTACCAAAAGCACACAATGAATGTCAGATGGTGTAGGTTTTCACCATCCCAAGTCTTCTGTAGCTGTGTCGTTCCTGAATGAAGACATATTATGAGAAGAACTAAAGTTATTTTAGAGTTTCAGTTTTCAAAGAATGATTTCTTGTATACTTGTTATATGCCCAACTCTATATGGCTCAAGCTTTGAAAGCATAAAACCAAATATATGTATAAAACTTATAAAAGCTTTTTATGCCAGAAATTGATAATTTCAACTTTGATACATCAGGTCCTTACAGGATTTGAAAGAAGCAGCTGCACAGAACAATTAGGCAGCTGGAGATCAACAATCTGCAGCAATATAAAGCTCCAGTTTCTGAGCCTGCAGGGATATGAGATATCAGATTTTAAGTAGTGACGTCTTAACATGCAGAAGAGCTGTCACTGCTGTTTTCAGTTTCAAGAAGGGGAATTATTTCTGGGGGCAAAGCCAAATTTAAAGAGGAAACATTTTGGGGCTGTATTTAGGCTAAAGCTGTAAACTCTTTTAAATGGCAAGCATGTTTGAAACAGCCTAGTGTAAGTCTACCTTCTAATCATTAATTATCACTACATTTACCTTTTCTGAAATACTTGATTTTTAGCCTTGTTTACAATGTGTCCTAGTGCATTTGTGTGTGGTAACTCTTACAACCCAAAGGAAAAATGGTACCAGACTATAAGAACACTTTAATAACAGCTTTTTTATATTTGAAAATTTATTGAGATGATTCATCAGATCTGCAGACCCTTAGATGGAGAGCATACAAAAGTGGTCTATATATGCCGACACTGAATTCTGCAAAAACTGGGGGGGACCTCTCTCTCAGAGGTAGGTACTCTAGGATCCCCAGCAGTGCTTGGCTCCATTTCTGTCTTCTGCCTATAAAGAACTCCATATGATAGTTGAAATGACTTAGTCTCATTATGAACACAAATGGTTACCAAACCTGTGTACTGGAGATCCCAGGGGAAAACACACACACACAGAGGCATAAGCTACAATTTAAACTGAATTCAAGGTGAGGAGAAGTCAGGGGAGAGAAGATTAGTTATAAAGTGTGTATTATATATTTTTCTATATAATCAATATGGCCATACATCTGCACAGAACACATACAACTTCCTAGAGGATGCTGGAAGAACAATAAAGGCCCCATACTCAAAATTTAAAAAAATATAGCCCTTATAAACCTTCAGTCCCCTTGGTGGCTATTTCTTCACAAAATGGCTACTAATTCAGTACACAGAAAAAGCGGTGCTCATCTGGTCAGCCACTAGGGAATACATTGGGTTTTCCTTCTTGATCAATCTGCTGTCCCATCATAGATCTACTAAACACAGCTCACGCTACACTCAAAAGATTGAATTACTATTTTTCTTAGTGGCTAATCTTTTCTTTCAGAAAAATTACTGTTATTCTGTTAATAACTCCCATTTCAAGGGTGAGGAAATGAGAAGCAATACAGATAAATTTAAGATTATCTACAAATTTTGGTGCCTAGCCTGAGATGGTATCTCATTTTCCAGTTTGCATCACTTCCTACATGCAAGGAAGAGCTCCCTGTGACTTCAGTTCTACCTCAGCACTTCCACAAATCAAGTCTGCACCTCAAGGCAGAGACCTGAGAAACAAGGAGCTCCAAGCAGGTAGGCATGTCCCTGCCCATGGCAAGGGGGGTAGACTGGATGATCTTTAAAGGTCCCTTCCAACCCGAACCACATCTGCAGGAAATGACTTATTTAACATCACACAGGAGCTTTGTGTCAGAAGCAAGGCAGAATCCAGGTCTCCAAGGCAGCTTTCCATGGATTTAACTATAAGCCCATACTTTTTATCACTGCACTTCCTTGGTCTCATTTGGTACACACCTTCTTCCTTCTGCAACAAATGAATCTTGGTCTCAGAGGATAACAGCTTGCCTTATTTCTTATCTCTATTATTTCTTATCTCTAGATTATCTCCTGAGTAGAGTCCAGTCTGTTCCCCACAGGAGGCTGGCAGACACCTTCAGGGAAACATAATAGTCCTTGTAATTAAGGAGCCAAAATAAGACTGTGCATGTAAGTTTAATTCTATAGCTTTCCAGTTTATGAATGCTTCACTTGATGACTTTAAGCATGTTCTTTTAAAGTAATTTTGGATGTATAATTTCCCATGTTTATAGAAAAGCAATGAGAAAACAAAGCAAAAGAGAAATTTCAGTTGTGAAGCATTATGAGCATCATGAAGGAGACTGAAATGCACCTCACTGCTGGCTGAAGCACCAGGGGTAACAGCAGAGGCTGTCATGTTGCAGGTGAACCTGGACTGAAGACACAGTGGGCGTTCACAGATGAAGAAAGAAGGGAAACCTCAGAAACTCGACCCGGGCTCTGAAGGCGAGCATGGTATTGCAGGAATATGGATTTCCACTGCTCCTCACCCAGCATGCACCTTTCTCTGCACTTTGATCCAATTTGTTCCTATTTCTTTCTATTTCTCCAGCCATCCCACACAATACCAACTCACCCTCCTCTTCAAGCAATCATTCCTCTGGTACCTTCACCCAGCCCAGACATTCCCTGGCCATCCAAGCCACAGTCTTCCCTCCAACGGTCCCAGCCATCACCCTCTGCCTCTGGTTTCAGGCTTCAGGCTTCTCAGCAGCTAGCTTCTACATCACAATGTTCATCAGCCTTTTTAATTTCTATGCTGTTCTGATCAGTCACTTTGAGTTTTCTGTATTTTAAAAACCAACTCCTTCAGTTTATAGTCTCGTAAAACTTACCTTTTTGAGTTTAAAAGCTTTTCTGGGTCTTTTTGGGAAATTCATTATAAGAAATAGGCTTAATGTGATCTGCCTCAAAACATCAACAGATTTGAGGTCCTGTCCCGGCTGAATATTTCTTTGAACATGGTGGGGCTTCTTAGAGATCCCAGTTCAGCACTTTTGATCCTAAGGAGAAAAAGCTTAGCTTGCCATCAAAGTCTTCTTGTCTTGCCAGTCACCATTCTCTTAACTTTTAGTCCCAGGCTTACCACAGTGCCCTTCTGGCTCCTTGCCCATCTCAGAGTCATCAGCAGTTTATAGGTATCATATGAGGTGACTGCTTTGTTCTTCCTGATATTTACTCTTGCAGCTCTCTAAGAGGCTTTGCTTAGGCAAAAACTTGTCCCTGAGGTTGAACATCTGTCTTCCACAGTTTCATGTGAGCATGTCAACAGTTTTTTTTTTTCTTTTTTAAACAAAGTACATAATCATCATAGTGTGATGCTTGAGGGTTTTTTTTTTCCTCTCAGCGTTTGAGAAAGCTTTAACTTTGGAAAGAAAGGCATATTGTTGAACATGTTATTTATTATCTTTCTTTATTAAAGATGACCATGGAAGACAGCTATTAGCTATTTGCTTTATGTGATCCCCTTTGTTCCAACATGAGCATATATGCATAAGGAAAGCCAGTTGTTCTCAGGTCTTGCAAAAGTGACCTCCATCTGCATCAATGTGAAAGGCCAGAGAGCTGCTGCGCTGCTTGGTAGGGCTTACTGCTGATGCTAATGAAGAACAATCACATCGGAGGAGGAAGCAGCCACATCTCATTTTCATCATTGGTCTTTTGGAAAGCTATGACCCATGTGTGCAGTTACCTCCAAAAATATTCTCTTTTATTAATTTTTAGATTGAAATGATCCTTTGCCAAAAGCACAGGCATGTATCCTTCAGGGGAATGTGAATTTAGACTGCAGCTTTCTGCCTGGGACCAAACTAGGTTGTACCCTAAATTGGGGGCAGAAACAATGGAACTTATTGAGGCAAGTAATGTAAACAGGAAAATCCTTAAAAAAAAATCTTTCAAGATTGAATAAAACTGACAAACTAAAAATTAACAAAACTGAGGCACAACAGCACCGTTCAAGAATATTTAGTAATAAATATGCAAACCTCTGCAACAGAATGGGCACATTTCAAGTAAAGCACCTCTTGAAGTATTAGCAGCCTTCCAAATAATAATAATAAAAAATAATCATTTCACATTCTTGGTTTCCAGGATCAGATGTCAGTCTCCTTGGAAGCAGAAGGGTGGTGCAGCAGATAATGCCCTCGGTTACGCTTCCAGCAGTGCTTGCTGGCTGTTACCTTCCAAGCGTGTCTTTCTGTTTTCCCTCAATGATGTTGTGAGAAGAGTTTTCGTTTGTGCAAATGAGGAGAGTGACGGTATCATGGCAGCTGCACGACTTCCAGAAAAGTGAAAGACAAAGGGCAGGCTGGCCGTGGCCCGTGCTGTGCTGCAGTTGGCACCCCGATGAACTTGGCTCCTTGGAACTGTGTGTCCTCGGCGCTTGCTGCAGCTGTGGCACGGGGAGCTGTGCCTTGGCTGCTGTGCCCTGCAGCGTGGCACCGGCACACATCACAGCCCCTGGGCACCCGGGATGGAAAGGAACTAGTGCTGAGCACACCCGCCTGATTCTGGTACTCACAGATAACCCTCAGCTTCAAAAGAGGTGAAATAATGGATTTGCTTCTGATATCCAAGGAAGATAATCTAGGATATATTTATTTCAGGGCAAAATTCACTTTGGCTACTGAAACAGTGTTGCCTTCAGTGCTCATATAAGAATTTTTAACATTTTACTTAGGGTAAAAAATGGATTAGCTCATAACTTTTCACACATCAGAACTAGGCTCAATTCATACTACTGCTGTTATCATCAACCCCATTTTTGTAAAGGGAATTGTGTTTGGTTTAAACTTAGTTAACAGTTTTGCTTCTTGTGCTGGAGTAGATCTTTACGGCCAGTTCTGACCCGTTAATGAGATGAGGGGGCTCCCTGAAGGCATCAAATGAGATAAATCAGCACATGCACAAGCAGTTATTAAAAAATCTGACCCTGTGCCACACGCTCCATGCATCTGAATGAAATACAGGCCTTACTTTAGCCCGTGGATTTTACAATTTTTAATCTATAAATTGAAAGAACACAATATGTTGTAATTTTACTGTATTTGTAACAACTTGTTCAATAAGAGATTATTGTAAAAGAACAATCATGAAGTGGAATTGAGCCAGTCAGATTACTGGCAAAGCTTCCTGCTGAATATGATTAGATAAAGGGAAAACGGAGACTGGAGAAAATTGATCCTCTCAGCAGAATTTGCCATAATTATATGCAGGATGAGGAATTAGCTATTATTCTACTGTTAAATTCCTCAAGTGGCCAGAAGGAACACTCTTGCATGATCTGCTTTTTTGATCTAGTCTATGCAAAATGAAGATCCTGTTAAGAAAAATGGAGATGTGGCTGATCAGTGGAGATGTGGCTGATCAGGGTCTATAAACCTCGTAATTTTTCTCCCTAAAGGTAAGATAGTGGAAGGATGCACTGGGATTGCCTTACCAGCTCTCCTCCAATAGCCCACTAGCTTCTGTTTAACAGAAGATTTCATTTCAAGAAGTAAAATAACTGAATTTCACGCATACATTCATCCCTGGCAAGCTGCAACGCAAAGAGCCTCTAAATCTCACATGCTGTTCTTGTAAGGCAACCTCTTTGCAGTGGTTCCTTGCTGGCATGACCTGAACTCTGCCCCGACCCAAGAGCAATCATGTGGTTGTGAATCAAATTCTTGTGTTTTTTTTTTTCTTTCCTAGCAAAGCAGGACGTCTCTGATTGTGAGATTCTGTTTATGCATGGAACTCATGGCTTGGAGTACAGCTTTCTCCTTGCTACCTAATTCAAGTGGAGATGATACTAATGAGATGAAATAATAATTCAGAGAAGATACGAATGACTCATTAAGACAATGTAGCTACGTAGCTTAATGAGAAGAGAGGACTGCCCTTAATATTACTAAGTGCAGTGAACCGGCGTTGCTGTTGGCATTGCTGGCCCCTGGGCTAGCAGCTGAGTTAGGCAAGAGAGGAACCCTCAGCACAGCTATGCGAGTGGAAAACTGCTCAGTGCTTCTCCTTTCCCGAAAATCGGAAACTGTTACGTAATTATTCAAATTAGCAACATGAAATGGAATCAAAGGAAAAGGAAACAAAAGCAAGAAGCTATGAAAAGGGACAGCTTGTCTGAAAGATCATTATATACGCTTAAAAAGAGTAAGAAAAACATCACTGTGTTCAGTATGCCTCTAGATTAGCAACGCTCCTTCCTTAAATGCAGTCTGCTCTGCTAATTCTCCCCATTTCTTTTGTTATAGACGTTGCAAACATGATTTCATAGTTCATGACTGGGCAGGTGATCTTACTAGCCACCCATAGCCAGTCTGCTGTAACATAATGTAACTCTAACTGCTAGAATAATCACTACTTAAAGCATAAAAAGGAAAAGATGGAAAAAGAAAATTTGATTTACTAGCAGGGGCCCAGAAAAATCTCTGAAGTTGTCAGAGCTGTAACGCTGTCATCTCCTTTTTTGCTTCCTGCAGCCTCCCATGTAACCCATTCCCTTTCTTCAGCCAGGAATGACACTTGTCTGCTGGAGCTGCCCATTTTGCCCAACAGCACATTTGACTGTGAATGCACAGAGTCCCCCTTCATGCTAACTAGAAGGGTGCAACTGGGAGAAACAAGAAAATTAACATATAGGCAAAACCAAGAGGAAATGACTGTTACAGTCATGAGTGACTAATACGTATGCGCACAGCAGGGAGAGGGGCAGATCAGTAACATCATGATACAATAATGCATTTAGCAGATATAAAATATGACTGTGATGGATATGATTCCAGAGAAAGCAGCTGTATCCAAAAGATGGCTGCAGAGGGTGGAAGTTCAATTAAAGGCCTTGTAACAACAACAGCTCTATCTATGTGCCATAACTAATGGGCAAAGCAATCTGGGACACCCTCTGGGAGTTCTTCCCTACAAAATACTTTATTTATTCTGTACCTACCACTGGACCAGACCCAACAAATATTTCTGTGTCATATAATTTTAAGATATTCAAATTTGCTTCTTTAAGGCAGAGGCAGATTAGCTGCACAACTTCAGAGTTTGTCTCCAAAAACATAGTTACGCACTACTGCATAGCAGTCCCTCAATTTTTGTGAAAATGTCAATTGCACAGTGATGGTTCAAGAAAAACTCTGTTGTTTGACTGTTTGCTGGAGGTGTTGCTGGCTGACAAACTAAAATACGTCGCATTTTTCATAGGCAGGAAAATGTGAAAGATAAAAATATATGTGATAAAAATTAGTATGGAGGAGTTATTAGTTTTCTCCACAGCAGTATTACAGAATGGTTGGAGAGCCTTTATCTGCAAAAATCAGAATAAATGGCCTAGGAAAAATGGTGACTGACATAAGTGTCATGAGGTCATCAAATATAGTTTACTAAGCAGTGTTTTTTATTGTATAAATGAGCGCTCCCATTAGCTTCAGCTTGTCCCCAAACAAATCTTCATTAGCTAACCACTTCTGCCAAGGATGGCAAACAGCTCAGGCTTGATTATTGCGGAGAGTCATCAGGGACTGAGCCAGAGAAATCACAGCGTAAATACAAGTCTCAGATAAGACATGCCAGTTGCCTTCAACATCAGTCAAACATTAAAATGTGGATTCAATGGAGATACAATCAGAAATCTGCAGTGAGAATAAGGATGATTTAAAGTGCATTAAATTCAAAGTCCTTTACAAAAACACATTTTAAGCGGACAAACAGTTAAGAATTAGTAAAGCAGCTAAAGTGAATAGTGGAAAGCTGACCGGCAGATGACTTGTGCACTGGCAGCACATGAATGAAGGTATTTGCAGGCCTTGTTGTACAAAATTGTTTAATGATATTGCCACTTTTGCAATGTGAGCTTCTTTTCACTTAAGCATATTTGGGAAATGCAACATTTTCCTCCAATTTGAGGAAAAGCCCTAACTTCGTGACTTAGTGCGCTTTGAGGAAGATGTATGTTAATTTGGATTTTGCAAAATTTCTACAAACTGCCCCAGTAGAAAGATACTGACTTCTTCCTGCTAAATTATCAAAAAGCAAACAAGCACCAGTTTTATTTTACAAGTGAAATGTTTTTCATGACAATATGACGGAGCTAGATATTGCTGACAGCTTGAATTAATAATTTCCCTGGGCTTCTTTTTCTCTCTCCTAAGAAGCATAATGTCATGCTCTAATAACAATAACAGATTTTCAGGAGAAAAAAATAGATACAAAAGATGATGCCAGATGATGTCAATGCAGCCAGTGCACTTTAGTATCAGAAACTGCCAATGCCTCAAGCCCCAAAGAAGTTAATATCATGTTGAAAGTAAGAAAGATAAAAGTGGTTTTGATAAGGGAAGCCTAGACCAGGCAGGTATTCCTAATTCTGCACCCATCATTAATTTCACATGTCCCAAATTACTACCATAATGTTGTTTGATAACCACAGTGTTTATTTTTGGAGATTAGTGACAGTAATTGGCTACGTTTTGCAGTTACACAGGTTCTGGCTTGGGATAGAAAGACCTTCTTTCATATGCTTCTGCATAAGCTTTGGCCAGAATGCCACCCTAAAAGAATCCCTGACTCCTCTCCATGCATGCTGGAGAGGCAGCCAGCTGAAGGTGGAGTAAGGCTTTCTCTCCTCATCATCAGTAGCTGGTAAAGTTAGTTTTTTGCCAGTTCTTAAAATGTGACACAAAGAACACACATGTATCAAACAATGTGTTGAGGAGGAGAAAACACAGATGGCTTGTGAGAAGTGCACATGGTTGCAGTGCAAATAGAAATAATCTCTTTAATGGAGACATGCTAGTTTTGCAATGGGTGGTCTCTTTTTATCATTGTTTAGCACCTATATGTGAAATATGGTGGCAGTGGTCAATTCACAATATGATGTTATGGACAACAGATGCAATGCACCTGGGATTGCTCCACCTCATTCTGCTGAGCATGATTGCAACTGTGCTAATTGTGGGGGTGGAAAGAAAGATACAGCCACTCCTTCTGTCTCTTCTGCTTATGAATGTGACAGAAACAATCTTGACATTGGTTAAAAATCAGATTTTCTTGTGCTGCAAATTTGTCTGCTACTATAGCATAGGGAAAGTGTAAATATTTACCTCACTGACATTTGGCAGGATCTTATCTTTTGTAGCAGCATAATGGAAAAAACTCCATAACATTTGCAATGATTGCCCAGAAATTATATTTTGCAAACCATTTCTATATTATTCCCTAGGGTCTAGTTGCACGATTTAGGCTTTTGACAGAAAAAGGACTAGAAAAACTTGTATTTGTGTCTTCAAAAAAATATCATAAACGGGATTTCACCAGATTCATGCTCCTGACCCAGATCTTCTGGTTGTAAAGGCACCGGCAGTGAAACAGAGGAGCCAGATGTTTCTGTGACACCAGATGTATGGAAATTTTGAGCTGATTCTACAATGTTGGCAGCTGAGGACACTCAGCACCTTTTACAATTAGACCCTCAATGAGAAAAGTTTGCAGGAAAAGAAAGATCTGTCTCACTTTTGCAGCTTAATAGACTGCTCCAATATGCAATATTGTACTTAAATATTAAAAAATGTATCTGCAAAACAGATGGGAGAAAGAGTTCACTTGGTGAAACCCTTGATGATGAAGTGCGAACTCTTCACTTGATGAAATTTCAACATTGTTGCTGTGGTCCCACAAATTCCCACAGCTATTTAATCTTTCTGTCCAGTGCCTACCCTTATCTGTCATATTCATTATTTTCCATTCACTAGCTTTGCTAGCCTTTTGAATGCAATAAAGGGATTCTGGACACCATTAATTTGATGACCATCTTATATCCCTCTGTATCTCCTGCCTGCAGGAGAACTGGAGACCCACCACAACCAGAAAACATGTTCTAAAATAAGTCTTAAAAAGTGGCTGCCCTGGGGGATCACACAACACCAATAAAGCATGCTAGACATCACACCATCTCCATCTAGTCTACGGACCAAGGAATAAAAAGAAGAGAAAGCATTTTGGAGAAACTCAGTTTAAAAGCTCTATGCATCTATTTCTCAACATCAACTATTCACACAGGGAAAGGTGTTACTGACTATGTTTTGTTGAAATGAATGATTTTTGAAGTGCAAGACACATTTCTGTTTTATGAAACTATTCTGGACCTATTTTGCCACTCAGAATCAGTTTCTTCCTCATGCTTTTTCGTCCCCTTTTGTCACTTCTCACCTTTTTTCCTTAACTGTCAAACTCTTTGCCCTTCAATGAAAAGAAGTATGTTGAACTAGGAAAAAAAATATAATATTAAGAATAAACACTGTTTTGACTCCTGCTTATTTACAGAGATATGTTTTCTCCATTGGTGTGTGTCACCTGTAGGGTGGACTATTATATTTTATTAAATAAAAAAAACAACCTCCCGCATGCTTTCAGGCTCTGTACCCCTTCATCCTACACCTATTACTCAGTCATTCCACCCAAGCTCTCAGGACATAGGACCAGTCTTTGTACTCAGCACGAGTCTTCTCAACTACTTTAGTCATACATGCTCTCCTTAAGGGAGATATATATTTACATTTTCAGTATGTATTGACAGAAACAGGAAAAGACTCTGGACTGCAACACATATTTGAAGTCCAGAAGGGGGGATGACTGGGATGGTAAATCAGATTATGGGAGGGTGTTCTCATTCATAATGCCACGTGTAATCTGTGGAAGCATGCAACACCAGAACAGATGTTGATGTGCTGCACGTTGCAGAGTTGGTGTAGAGAAGGACTGCCCCATGGATAACTGATGTGAAGTTAAACACAACAACCCATTTACACGAAATGACACTCTACATTTTTGGGCGAATGTGATGCAGCATTTTGGCTGTGGATAATGTCCTAGAGGAAGATTTGGGAAGGGTGAATGTTGGTATTGGAAATCTTAACTTCTTAACTTAACTTCTTGCCCTTATTTGTCTTCCTTTTTCAGAAAAGAGAATAAGCATTTTGGCCTTAGCTGTGCATTAATATCGCATTTAACATGATCCAAGATCACAAAGAGGGAAAGAGATGGTGAAAAGTGATATGTATAAGGACAGAACCAGATCCCTTGGAAGTACCTAGCAAGCCAATAACTGACTTCATCTAGATCAGAGCATGCAACCTTGCAAACCACACTATCAGAGCCTCCAACACAGGCACAATGCTTCCCCTCACCCCACCTCCATCCTTCTGGATACCTTCTTCCCCCGCTTCCTACCTTCTTTTTTTTTTTTTTTTTTTTTTAAAGAGAACAAGGTAAAATGTCACATGAGAGTTCAGGGAGCTGTGAGATAAGACAGCGTAAGGCCACAGCACCAGGCGACAGCTTATTCTGTCACTTGGGTGTAAATTACCCTTCAGGCAGAATGGAAAGCAGCAGATTTTCTCAGAACTTCCTGGGGCAGGCCCTTTTTTTTTTTTTTTTTTTTTTCTAAAGAGACAAATGGTAAAATGTCACATGAGAGTTCAGGGAGCTGTGAGATAAGACAGCGTAAGGCCACAGCACCAGGCGACAGCTTATTCTGTCACTTGGGTGTAAATTACCCTTCAGGCAGAATGGAAAGCAGCAGATTTTCTCAGAACTTCCTGGGGCAGGCAAATTGGGGCTAGTAGTTCATGGATAGGTTGGGTTTTATTCATAGCTTGTTTATTTTTGGTCTACTAAGACCCTGCCTTTTTTTTTCCGCCACAGATGTACATCATTTTATTTGATTCTTAGCTAAGTTCAGGAGAAGAGACTTGAAAGAAATTGAGAGCAAGGAATTTCAAAACAGAAATAGCCTGTTTTGTTTAAACAAAGAGTCTGTCAGCATTTACTTTGTTATACTATTACAATGTTCTGACTTCCATCTAAGTCTTCCCAGAGGGATACAGATCTACATTTTACTTTAGCTAAAGACAGAATTAATTTGAAAAATCATTACAGCAAAAAGAGTGGTTATCAAGCCACCATCATCTTGACTATGCTGAGACAAAAAGTAGGCATCTTTCTCAACAGAACAAGCAAGAGATCTGTCACAGAAGTGGGTTCTCTGATATTATTTATTGTTATTTTTTCTCCTCTGATAGCTTAGCTCAAATCCTTGATCAGAACAACTAGGAATTGTTCTGCTCAGATGGCTTACTGCATTTTAAGTGGAATGCAATTTAACACTCTCCCATCTGACCAAAGCCAAATTCAGTAAGGGAAAACAATTTCCAAAGACCAACACATCCATTTCCCCCTTGAGAGGCCAGACAAAGGTTGCAGCATTAGAACAGATTACCAGCATCTGCCTACCGTGTGCCTTTGATAAAAGGGACTATTAGACTGTAATGGCAGCTAGACTGTCCCTCTTTGCAAAATAACATTAGGCAGTTTCCAGATCCCAGTATTAGAGTTGCATTGTGCTCTGTTATTGAGCATTGTAAGAAACAGTGCAGTAAGACCAGTGTAATAGCAAGAAAAAAAAAAAAAAGAGCAAATCACATCTCTCTGTATACTTCAGAGCTTCTGTAATTCTTTTTTAATATACAGATTTCTTTGCTGCCACATTTCCTTTGGGTTTATCTGTGGTTTTACTAAATTAAAAAGGCAGTCTCTGTTTCAAAAAGTTCTTAATAATGCACTGACCCCATAGTCCACCATAGCTTCAAAGAGCCAATTACTGTTAGACTGTTGCAAAAACACACATTTAGGAAGCATGAAAATGTGTAATTATTTACTGGATCTGATACCTACTGCATCACAGCTGAGCTCTGAAATGGGAATTACTGACATGATGAAATATAACGGCTCCAAATGAATTGCTGTAGAACAAGAGGGGCCCTGCAGAGCTGTACTCATTAAACCCACTTATTAAAAAATTCTTAGTTTTTTTTAAAAATCCAAACCCACTTAGTCAATTTAAAAAGACAGTCATTACCAAATATCTCATTTGTAACATCTTGGAATATGCTATGGTTCAAGAGAGATTTGTAATTATTATATCTGAGGACAACCAAAATATTCAGGTTTGTCTTAAAGGAATGACGAGGAACTCACTGCAGGTGGGTGGCAAAACATTGCCAAAGACTGGACAGTAGCACACACTAAAAAGAACAACCTGAGTTATTTTTACACACGGGATGTATTAATTAAGCACAGCCCCTTCAGGAAAGAGGCCTAAGTCTTGCTTCCCAAAAGATAACTAGCTAAAAGCAACCACATTAGTCTTTTTTAGGAAAATGGCAGGAACTATTACTGAAAATGTGATCACATTATATAAATTGGGGCATGTCTTCAGCTTACTGATTCAGCTCATTTCTGTCACCACCATCACAAAAACATTGCATTGGAAATAAACTAGAACAAAGAAAAGATTCAGGTCTTTGTTGTATTTCTCCATAAACTGAAAATTGAATTATTTGTCCTGCATTTGTTACTGGCATCTCAGATAAGGGATAATGCATCCTTAATGCTCAGAGTTCTGTTTTTTTAGACCAATGACCAGTCCCTGAAACCAAAATTTTGGAGAAAGGTTGTACTGTCCTCGAACAATATGTAAGTGGAAACAGACTGTGGGTTTATTTTATATTCTGCTGCACATTCTACTCAGTAATTTGTGATTAAGCCAGCACAGCTCTGAGGACCCTGCTTCCTTGTAATGTAATCCCAGGCATATCTCAGAGGGGGTTGGTTCCTACTCCTGCTAGCAAGTCAGAAAACTTTGTCCCCAAAACCACAGATGCCCAAATCTGCCAAGTCAGAGATGTTGAAGTCAAATCAGCCTGGCCCTGCACCTGAGCTCACTGTTAGGACACCAGACCTAAGCTAGACTGCTGCTTCTACGTGAGGTAGACCTGTCAGCCAGCCCAAGCTTGATGGCACAGGGTAGACTTGCTTTGTGGCAATGAGCAGAAGAGACGATTGATTTAGCCACAGCTGCTTGGACTGTGGTAAAATCACTGAGGTTTCATGTTTGTTTATAGGCTTAGAAAACAGTTAATTCTCAGCTAATGAGACTTGAGGCATGCAGTGCTCAGTCAACACAGCAACCTTAAATTAGTGTTTTGCTTGTACTACCCTCCTGTATATTTGTTACAGTAAATCAAGTGGCATTTTGTCTCAGCTAGGCACTGGACATCCTGGTGCTTTAATATATGCAGACAAGCATGGCTGCAGGCTCCATCAGGGGTACTTACACAAAGTACATGCACAATGGCAGGAGTGGGGTACACAACTGTGGGGCCAGGGTTGTCCCACTGCATTACTACACCGGGAGTTTTCCATCTAACCAGGGCTCTGGGCACTCCTCCAACAATCTCTGCAAAGCAGTGCATTTGATAACACACGTATATAGTCTGAAGCAAGAGCATAGCTCAAATTCAAACATGATCTGTACTTCTTTAGAGAGAACTATATAAATCTGATCACCTGAAATGATTATCACTTTAGTTTGTGCCGTATAATCAAAGGAAATGAATTAACAGCAGAAAACATTTTGGCACATTTCATATAGACATATGCAGAGGGTTTTCATACAATTTTTCTTCTCCGTAAAGAAATTAAGAAGTGACTAACAGATAATGAAACAGTCCATTTTATGTGACTAATTACTGCATTCTCTTTATTTGTGCTACCAGTAGATAAACAAATCTCCCTAAAAGTCCTTTTCATAGAACGGTACAGATTTCTGTTAAAGATCTCCTTCTCCTGAAAAATCATGTTTTTCCCTGTTTCATTTGAGACTATCAAATCTATCTGTCAGGTGGTCATCCTGTTCCTAGCACCAGAAGAGGCCCGCAGGGCCCTGCAGAGCAGCAGGCTGAGCAGCAGTAAGCTGTGTACCCTTGTGCTGAGGACGGCTGACTGCGTGCCAGGCAGTCTTTGCCAAAGCACAGCTGGCAGTTTGAGGGAGGTGTAGTGCTGGTGAGACCACATCTGGGGTCTGCATCCAATGTGGCATTCCCCAGCATGAGGCATACATGGACATTGACAGGATGAGTTGGGATGGACTCCGTCCATTGAGGATGGAATGTGATGTGCCCATTTTCAGCCTTGGAGATATCCAAGTCGTTTAGACAGCTGGAGAAGTCAACCACACAAGTGCTATCTGAAGAAGACAGCATAGTTTTTCTGTGCTTCTGGAAATGTTCACAAAGTCAGTCAACACATTCCTTCAAGACATTGTAAGGTCACAGGTTTGAATTATTAAGATCTTTCTCATATTCTTACCTCACTACCTTAGCCCAAAAGTTTAGAAGCATATGAAGCAAATGAGGAGTAAGAATACTAATCAAAGACTGATTACCAAAGGGTATTACAAGTCCTTAATTTCCTGCATTTGAAACACATTTATAACTTTGGGGATCATTTTTCACTCCTCTAAGCTTTACGTTTTCAGAGGTGGAAAAATAAATAGGCCATACCCTACAAAGCCCTTCTCTCATTCTTTCTGTTAGAAATTTTTCAGGTTTTGCTGTGCCCTTATGATCAGCAAGTCACCTTGAGCCTTACCTGAAATTGCAAGGAATGAGCACTTTCCTGAAGTGCTGTGAGGGAAAGTGGACTTGTCATAAAGAAACCAAAATCACCAAGCTTCAAGGTGAATGCCACAGGTTGTCTCTCTCCAGATCTGGGCAGTGTCCAGGATAGGACAAAACAGTTTAAATTCAACATTCATAATCACACAGAGAAAAGGGGCAGAACCAGGGAGAATGGCAAAAAAAATGGTGTAATACATTCCACCACCTGACATTACTTAAATTGCGTAACTGTAACTACGAAGTATTCTTAAAGTAGGGGCCTGTGTAATTATTCCAGTAATCCCTGCCTTTCAGTCCACAAGGTTCCACGTGCCTTCAAGACATACAGACTTTACATCCAAAAGGTAAAACGGAATTTATCAAACTTATTTCAGTTCCTCTTCTCAACCGGCACAAAAATACACCACACGTAAACTGACGTGGTACAATCTGCTAAATGTTTGGGTATCATTTCCATGGCTGATTCTTTCTCACGGCTCAGTTCTGCCCCTTCTCAGGCACTTGTTATCAGAGCAATTTCCATGAGTGTTTTGCATCACGCTTTAAGTCAGTTAAAAATGTTCCAGCAAGAGCTCTATTCTGAGTTTTTCTCATTAAAAACTTCCACTGGCTTCATAAACATGGGGGGCTTTTTGTGTGATGTGTAGCTTAACATTCAAAAAGCTGCCTGGTGGGATAGACAAGATGAAACTTGCTCCAGCTACAGTCAGATGCCTCTGCAATTGGAAACAGTATTCTCTCCAAGGTCAGCTCCTCATTAGTGAAGGAAAACATTTTTAAGTGCTGGTTTAAGCAATTTGGTAGCGGATCCAAAGGCAGACTGCATTTCAGGATTACTCAAGGAAACAGAGGAAATGAACCATGTAAATCCTTTGTCGAACAGTTTTCTACACTCTTCAAATCTATTTTAAGGTTCAACATCTGCATGAAGGCCTTAACTTAGTTATATTTCTTCCGACTTTCTGTTGAAATATCTTAATTTTGGAACAGATCCAGAAAACAATCTTAACTTCAACTGGAAAGCAAATTTGAAAGCCTAATTCCATGCTTCTTTTTGAACAGAACAGTCCTTTCTGAAAGGACAGACAGTTCTGAGAAGTCCAAAAGAGCTTGGACACAGCTGGCATACAATCAGTTACAGCTTCCTTCTCCACAGGATTTTATTTTATTTTTGAATTCTGCTGGGCACAAGTCTATTTTTAAAGTCATTTGAATTTTTTTTTTTTTTTTTTTTTTTTTATGGATCAACTCCTCCCCTATAGAAACCCCCTCAGTGTCATTTATTGCTTCTTGCTCAAGACTGTCAGAAGAATTCTTAACGTTTCAGCTTTGCGCGTGAAATGATGGCTCTGGAGAAGGCAAGAATTACGAACAACACGGCAGCTTAATGAAACGAAAGCTGAAGCAGTGTTTCTTCACGCCTAAAATGAAGGGAAAAACCTCGCTTTTTGTTTTCCCTAACTAACTAAAAAGTTCTTGCCCACTAGATGGAGCCTTTTATCTTTCTCTCTCAGAGAGAAAGTGAAAAAATTGCAAAACCCTCTAAACCAGTAACTGCTGATTCACGTGCCTCAACTGGACCAATTCCAAGTACCAGGTTTTGCCACCGGCCAACATTTCAACTAACAAAATTAAAAATGTATGCTTTCCGTTCAATAAATGAACAGCAATTAATGGGAAAAACTAGGTTGAAAGCCAGTAAAGGAAATAGGAGGATGCGCAGACCTTCGAGGAAACCTTCCCGCTGTGTCATGCGTTACGATGTGAGGTTTACAAGGTCAAAGAAGTGGAAAGTTTTATCACTTCACACCTGATCCATTCTCGTTTTTTTTTTTTTTTTTTTTTTTTATTGGCTAGGCAGCCCCTTAGAGATTTGCCACAAAATACCTGACCTCTTTTGGTCAGATGTTCCAATGAATGGAAGGAAAACAGCTTGCTCAGCTGAAGCACCGTAATTAGCATATACTGTGATAACTCTCAGTCTTTCTCTAACCAGCTGGCTACACAGCATGATTTCCTTGGGATTTGTGTTTGTTTTGCTTTTAAGCAGAAGTGTAATATTACTGATAATCACCAGATGGCATTGCTGCAGATAACTTTGATATTCCTGTTTACCTGACTGTACAGAAGTTAGATATTTAGAAAATACTTATTGCAATCTAGTGCAGAGCTTTTGCTGATGTTACTGCTCCAGCTCCATTACAGAGGCATCATTTTCAAATTAAACATGTCCAATGGCAATTATATATTTGCATTCACATGTGCTAATGCCTGAGCCCTCGCAATGTCATAAGATTTGTTTGCAGCAAAGGAACACGCACGGCTGCACAGGCATGGCTTAGAAACACAGAGACAAGAAATCTGGGCGAAAGATGTTATTTAGAACGCTTTAAAATGCCTTTTGCTTCTTAACGGCTGTATTCTTTGAGCTCATTGAAATGATTTATAGACTTTTAAAATTGTTAAAAGGCTACCTATTTAGTGACTGAATCTGTTGGCTGGAGAGTTTCAGCTACAACGGTTGCATCTGCAAATAACCTGGGATCAAATTATGTGATAATTCACACCTCATTAAATTCCTCTGAAGAGACCAAATGATATGGGTGGTAATTTTCAGTGCAGGCTATGGTGTATAACATATGCTGGCACTTCAGAGCTGCTGTAGCTCCCGTCCTTCACAGCCCCCCTCCCAGGGACGGGCCCCGGCACAGGCTGCAGTTGCTTCTGTGGGTCCGAGCGATGCTGAGCCACCAAACACAAGGGTGAATGGGCTTTTTCAACTGCTTAGCTTTCAAGGCATGATGAAGTTGTGACGTGCTAATTGTTTCCCAAATATCCCTATTTCCATACAGAGTGGTAAGATCATATTTTCTCTTTTCATTTCAAAATCCCTCATTTGAAAACAAGGATAAAACTCATTTCATGTGCAAGACGGCCTCATGAACAAAGTCCTTACCTCCAGATACATGCAGAAACCTCACTTTGGTGAGGTCTGGATTTTTTTCCCCACTCACAGTATAATATTCCATCCCGTTGATGACACAGCTTTGTGCCCACAGTCCCATTTTCACACTCGGGCTCAGTTTCAGCCCGATGCAGCGACCCCGCGGCATTGCCGTGATAGCACTAAGACCAGCGCAGGCTGCAGAGGCCACCAGTGGGGTAGTCACCCCACTGAACTCTCTGTCACATCTAGCACATTAGCACTGGATTTATAGTTTGGGCACATCCTCAGGAACTGAACAGCTACACCAGCAGAGATGTATTCCTAATTTCAGACCTAAACCTTCAACTAAAACCTGAGGCTGCAGCCACCATGACATAGGCTAACAGGCAAAGGTAAGTGTGGTTTTTTCCATCGTGCTTGCTTAATATTTTTATCCGGACACTCTGGAAAGCTGTGGGTCATTTCTCTGGAGGAATAATTTTGAATGCAGTGGACATGCATCTCTCGTCTTTTCCATTATCATCAAATTGGCATTTTCCTGGGCTTCCAGCAGTCAAAGAAATTCCCAGTACTAGTGTATGATCACAGCTTTGTGCATTAGTGAATGAAAAGACACGTCCCTGAGGGAATTGCTAATGTTGATGAAGGGAACCTTGTTTGGTTGAACAGGCAGAGGTGTTTTTGGAGCCGAAGAACAGCTCTCTCATTTGGGGATGTTAAATATGTAGTTTAGATGATAACTGCCCTTATGTCTCCACAAAAGCATTTGAAACATCACCTCAGTGGAGATAATTGTTCTCCTTTCTTCACATCTGCCTAGCTGTTGTGCCATTTCCCATTTTATTGAAGGAGATATTAATAGACACCCTCAACAATACCTTTCATGTTATTTTTCTTCTGTCAACCAGCCGCAAGCAACAGCAAGGTAGTCAATATAGATGCTTTTGGATGGAATTAATTAACCTCTAATCCCCATTAAATGGATAGTGGTATGTAAGCCAGGTAGTAAAAGAGACAAGTTGTCTGAAATGCTACCAGTGCAAGGGATGGGCCCTTGGGAGCCCAGGAATTAAAAAATGAGAAAGATAGCTCAGTAAAATTCCTACGGCAGAAAATGGATACCTACAGCAGTCTTTAAATGATTCTATGGATGTCCAAAGAGAGGGCTGCAAATCATTCTTCTCTCTGCATGTAAAGGGGATGACTACAGAAGAAGTAACCCAAGACAGACCCACTGGGTTACATTTTTCAATAACATAGCTTTGTTTATATGATTTTTTAATAAAGCCAGCTACCCAGAGAAGAGACCAGGCCTCTGTGGTTGTACTACGGAAAAGGAGCATAAACAAGAGGCAGTTTTACAATAAGGATTTTCCTCTTTCACGTTTTCCAGTGTTTTTGGCCGATACATATAGCCAACCTTCTCTATCTATACATCATCATCCCCAAACACAGGCATCATATTTCTAAATGAGAGAAAAAAAATAATAAAGATAATAATAATAAAATAAAAGTTATTATCTTCTGGATTATTGATTACAGTTATTTTTATAAGGGAAAAGTGTTAACAAAGCTATTCTCAAATAACTGAAAAACCACTCTGGGATACTCAAGATGATCTAATAAATGCAAATGAATACCAAAAAAACCCTGAAAAATTCCATCCTTCAGCTTTTGCCTCAGAATACATTTAACACAAGCTAATACCGTACAGTGAAGTAACACGTGCCTTACACAAATCCTGTCTTTGTGGTGTGATGCAAACCCTGTGTGTGCATAAGACTACTTTTATAGCAAAAATGTTGTCCCATGAATGCTATTTCTTAAGAGTTAGTGATTTAGATGAGAACTGGTCTGCAGCATTTGCTAAAAATGCTTTGATGTTTGTGATGTACTGCCAATATATTACCAACAGTAGTTAAACTGGTTCCTTTTAGAAAAATCTTGAATTAAGCTGAACATTTTTGGTAAAAGGATTGAAAATGTCCTTTGATGACATAAACCAATTGACAAAGGGCTTTAAAAACATTGGAGTGAGAGATAAGGAACTTACAAGGTATAAACAACTGCACCTGTGAGATAACATACAAAAAGGCAAAAGTTTAGAAAACCGAACTTAAAGAACTGGGAAAAGAGATAGTAGGAACAGTGAAATACTTATAATAGTCAATATTAGTCATGAATATGAATAGTACATGAATAGGAAATGAAGCTTGTGTAAAGCAGTGGAACAGATGCAGAGAAGTCAAAAGAAAGAGGGTGTCTCTCATCCCCCCACAGGGAAGAGCACACACACATAGTGGTTTCTGCCTCTTGCTTTTCTGAATGAGAGAGGCAGATTTTGATTTTGGTTTCTGACTAGCTTTTTCTTCCCCTTAAGCACTAATTTCAGTGACAGCATCTGAAATTCTTCATGGGTGCTTCCAAAAGAAAAGTAACATTAAAATGAATAAAACATTAAAATGAAGGTTTGTTAAGTCTCGTATTTAGATTGAAACCTCTTTCTCTTGCAAGGCTTGAATAGTTTGAACTGCAGAAGGAACAACAGCAGGATGTGAACATGCATGTTTTGACCTGCAGACTTCTTCTTCCTGTCTTCATTCCCACCTCTGAGATATAGCCTAGAGAGCTGTGGCAGTCTCTCCAAGCCAATAAACAACACATCCAATAACTTGTAACTTTTAGGAACGATAAAGATCATCTCATCTTTGTAGAAAAACTCAACAGAGGCACCTTCCTCTGCTGGTAAGAGCCAGCAGAGCTGCTGACTAGCTCTTTTGGGGAGAGCGAGAGGAGACATGACCTTGGACTTCCCTTCTATGTGCTTTTAGCCCAGAATAAATTAGCTTGGATGGAGAAGACACCACAACTGCATCAGCTTTGATCTGTGCATAGTTTTAGCTGGTCCAGCTCCCTGGTGAAACCCAGACTGGCCTTGGTGTCTGACATAAAAAAGCTCATCATTGATCTGATGGAGCTGCACAGTAAGGTACCTTCCCTTTCCACACACACACCCACACATCCCTCTGCCCCCGGATTTCCCTTTTTGTTACTCACCAGTACTGCTCTGGATGGTCCTCACTGTGGTGGTTGTCCGTGGGGGAGATGAGGACCGCAGCGATATGCACTCATCGTCCTGGGAGCAGCCCTTCTCAATGGCTCTGACGTAGCTGTGGCTTCTCATGCGGAAGCAGCCTGGCATGGGCAGATCCAGTGCCTCCACTGCCTGAGACTCCAGTTCACTGAACACTGACTCGCAGACAGATTCAAACTGGCCGTTCACCTCCATCTCACTCACCTGCAGGCAAAGACCAGGTGGGTTCAGCATGACACCCAAACACCAGCCTACCCAGTACAAATGCTCACAAGCTACAGTGGCACCATGGCCAACATCTGTTAGAAGATCCCTTCACACCCTGAAGAACAGGTGAATAGCACATAAAACCACCCCATTTTACAAAGCAACAATTGTTAGGGGGAAAAAAAAATGTACAAAAAGGGGAGACAGAGGCGTTAGGCAGAGATTCACCAGAGTTTAGGCTCTTGATTCCCGTCAAGGCTGGTGGGAAGCTGGGATTCCTCATAGCAGTGTCTTGTTTATCTCACCCTAGGTCCACAGCAGAGGTTGAACGTCTGGCCATTATGACCATTATGACCATTACATTGAGAGGCTGAAAGAGCTGGGACTCTTTAGTCTGGAGAAGAGAAGGCTGAGGGGAGACCTTATTAATACTTACAAGTATCTCAAGGGTGGGCTGAGGGAGGAGGGAACCAGACTCTTTTCAGTAGTTGCCAGTGAGAGGACAAGGGGCAATTGGCACGAGTTGGAACATAAAGGGTTCCACTTGAATATGAGGAAGAACTTTTTCACGGTGAGGGTGACGGAGCCCTGGAACAGGCTGCCCAGGGAGGTCGTGGAGTCCCCTTCTTTGGAGATTTTCAAGACCCACCTGGATGCAGTCCTGAGTAACATGCTCCGACAAGCTCCGGGTGGTCCTGCTTTAGCAGGGGGGTTGGACTAGATGATCTCTATGGTCCCTTCCAACTCTAAAAATTCAGTGAAATTGGAAAACAAAAATCACCCTTTCTTCAGGGGGTGAGAAAAAAACCAGAAAGGTCATCTTAACTCTGGTACGCAATCAGTGCAGTCCACGGGCAATCACAGTGATAAACCTGAGGGGTGGGGAAGCTCCGGGGTAGAAGTGGTAAGAAACAGTTGGGAAGGGGAGGCTGATAAGGGAGCCAGCTTTGCTGCAGGGAAAAAATGTTTGTGTAACTACACCTCTGGGCTGAATCTTTCGGCTGACAGCGAGAGGTGCAAGGGAAACCTTAGACCCTTTGTGGAGCAGACACTAGGTGGTGACAAAGGCTTGCACTCATGGAGGTTAGGACTATTCAGAAACATGTTGCCTTGCTGCAGGTCTTGCAAACCTGGAAACCATTTACCTCGGCTTAATTAGTAACGGATGCTCATGTTTCTAAACTGAGAATAGAGCCCTGAGCTTGGCATTAAAGCACAATAATTACCACTGTAGGAAACATGCCCATGGAAACCATCACTTGAGGATTTTGTTTTCAGGTGTGCAAAAGGACAAGATTGCAAGAGAAGATAAGACTGTGTTAGGGTGGTGGAAAAAAACATTAGAAATTCTTTTCTAGGATAAATTTTACCACGGAAAACATTGTGCAGAGGAGTTATACGCATAAATGACAAGGGAAATCTCAAAGAGTATAACATATTTGTTCAAAGGGAAACAGCTTAAAAGAACATGGAACAGTAGTGAATAGTACATTATAAAGAACAATCCCACAATTGTAGAGAATAGCTCAAAGGAAATACCTCAGAATTAATGTGTTTTTTTTTTTTTTAAAAAAAAAAACCAACAACTTCATATTGGCAAATAACACTCACTCTTTGGCAGACAGCTTTGTATATAGGTGTCCAACTAAATAAGTAACCTAATCTAACTCATTAGCCTGCCTTGGAACAATTAAAGGATATTTTTGGTACTTTTTAATTTGAGTGGAGGGGACTTTTTTTTTTTTTTAAAAAAAAAAACCAACAACTTCATATTGGCAAATAACACTCACTCTTTGGCAGACAGCTTTGTATATAGGTGTCCAACTAAATAAGTAACCTAATCTAATGTTCATATAGTTGCCTCTGAGATCTGAATTTCAGTGCTGTTTACTGGTAGATACATCCTGACCCTCTTTCTAGAACATCAGCCCATCCCCTCTGCAAAGTGCCTCGCTATAAAATATACAAGTGAATCCTTTGCGGTTGCATTGCCCAAATGCAGAATACTGCAGAAATTCAAACTACAGCTCCATTTTGAATGGCACATTTGTTTATTATAGCCATAGCTGAAGTCCTGGCATCAATGATGTCTGGCACCTTTTTTGACATTGCAATGGCTTGACATGCCAATAATAAGGGGCCAGTATCTGGTACCACAAATCCTGCCCTGATGCACTACCGGACTAGTGTAAGAAAACTCTTTTATCCAAGTGATTTATCCAAATGATCCACTAAAGCAAACAAGCCAAAAATCATACCAAGGAGCTACAGGATTTAGCAAATGAACTACTGGCCCACTGCCCTGTGGAGTGCTGGCAATTCTGCATTTCTTTTAAATCTGTCCCTGACCAATTCAACCATACAAGTACATTGTACACAATGACAGGGTTATTTTGTGATAAACCGAATGTGTTACAGCAGCTGTTATTTTTTTTTTTCTAGTTTAGAATGAGCATGAAGAGATCTTACAGAATTTCTGGGTAATAATGCCTTTGCATGTAATACACACGCTGTGGCATTTGTGTTATATGGGTGAAAAGTTCAGAGGTGTACCAGGGTAAGAATGTGTACAATAGCATAAAGAAAGCTTTAAAATTTAGAATAAAATACTAATAAAACTGTGAAATACAAAATACTACAGACCTAATTTTCCTTTAGCATCTCACTCAGCATATCACTGTGGGTTTGGTTTTTTTTTGGAGGTGTTCCAAAAAAATTAATTTCACTAAGCACAAGATCCTTAAGAGAACCCTGTTTAAAGACACTGTTGATGAGCACCTGCTTTTGGAAAAGAAAAATAAAAAATTAGACTGCTCCTTCAATGGAGTGCATGTTGTGCCACTCATCCATTTGCAAAGGGCAGGTTATGGCATTATCAAATGTTACCTTCTCAAAACCAAGATTGTGTGAAAACATTCCCTTTTCTTAAAAACGTCTTGAAAATATGTGGCGTGTGACAGCCTGATCCCACAGAAAGTAAAATCAGGCTTATTCTATTGCAAGGTCCCAGCCTCCGCAGCCGTCCAGCAGGGTGGCTGCTCTCTGGGCCTCTGCAGGTGAATGTCACCCACCTGACTGATGGTGCTCATGGCTCTCATGTAGCTCTCATTGCGGGAGCGGAACTTGGGGGACGTCAGCAGCCCTGCGGGGTCCAGGCTGTCCAGGCTCCTGTTGATGGAGACTTCGCTCACTGCCCTCAGGTAACTGTGGCTCCGGATCTGAAGCTTTGGGGAGTGTTCACTGGATATCCTGGGAAGTTTGAGAAAAGAGGAAAAAAGAAACAAAAAAAAAAGAGATATTTCATCAAATCTAAATGGCCTCACCAGGAGTGGGGTGAAGAAAGGAGACTCCCAATAATAAGATGGGAGTTGATGATCCTAAACACATCAGCTGAACTTCTTGAAATGCAGTTTGGAGGAACTGTAGGGGCTCTATTCCTCTAAAGGGTTCTTCCTCTGAGAAAATCTGGTGCTGATCAGACCTGCTGGTTCTGTGACTCTGATGCCCACGTATGTACCCATGTAACGGGGCTGCTGCTTATGGAGCTTTCAAGGGTGTATGGGCAAATAGAGTAGGCAGATCGTGCACAATGTACTCATAGTAGATCTTAACCTGGGAAATCATTCCAAGAACTTGGGACACCTGGTGAGGTTTGATATGCTTTAAATTTTATTTTATTCTTGGCATAAGCTGAAAGTTGAGAAAATGTAGGCTAGGGAAGTAGCTTTACGTGACTTGATGTCAAATTAGAATTTTAAAAACCACAACTATATCTCTGAAGTGATATTTCCAATACCAGTGACAGACAAGATGCACAAGCATTCAGAAACAAACAAAAAAACCTGCCACAGGTAATGTGCACAAACTGCAGTGCTCCTGCCATACGTGCTTAGAGTCAACTAGCAAAGGTTATAATGTGCAGCTACAACCCTCCACCTGCCAGACGTTTTATCCTCTGAAAATGCCAGCTAAGTGCTGTCTTCACAAGCTGAGGCATCCTATAAGGATGTGAGTCACAAAAAGTGATCCATGTCACAGCTCTTACGAAATACAATTTGCTTGGGAGATATTTCTTCATAAACAATTAATCAATGGATAAAGTATTGAAAGGGTGATTCTTCAATATTTTTATTGGAATATCTTTAATATTCTCCAAGTATTGCAAATTATACAAATTAAAACATTAAATAAATTTTCCGTTTTAAAATGTGAATCTCACATGGATATTTGCAGGTATATGAAAGAAAAATCTGTAACCTAATTACAGGCTTAATCTTGGTCCCCTAGTCTTTAGAAATGTGTACACAGCTGACCTGGAAGAAGAGAAACCATTTTGTGTCTAATTCCTCAAACATTTGCAGATATTTTGTATTCAAGTAGCTAACGATAGTAATTAGTATGAGCAATTTCCCAGTGGCATGCACAATTTTGGTAATTGTCAATGTATTTTAGGAGGACAATTCCATTGTGTAATCCCACACCTAAGTAGTTCAGAAACTGGGTCTGTTTCTGAATGGTACAAAACCATATTAAATCTAGGTCATCTTTACAACACGGTATTCTCTGGCTGCTAATTGCCTGCCTAGTAAAAATACGTAAACTTGTGCTAATTGCTCAATATTCCTGTCACAAGATGAAGGTAAAGCCTTTGCTTGCCATTTTCACTGTGCATAGGGTGCAATACTCACAGCAGCCATATTCATACACTTTGACTCCTTATGCCATTTGATTCCATGTACAAAAGCAGAAAGCTTTTTAGACATCATAATTAGTGGTGTTCTGAACTCAAAAAAAGGAAGAGAAAAGGACAAAAAAGTGGCCATTACTAGCAGTTAGCTACAACATTTTGCTAACTAACACTAACCATGGAACTTGTGGAAAAAAAATATCGTGTCTGTTATTTGGCAAAAAAATAAAGAAATAAAAAATCAAAAAAGATAAAATAGAATGAATAATTCAACAGACAGTTTTCAGATGCATGTGAGCTACTTCACCACTCTGCAGATCTGTAAACTGACGAGCATTGCCTGAAATGCATTTCTTAAATGAATTCCAAATGTATTTTATGACTATGTTGTGAACATTTTGCTGCCAATGTGACATGCAGAATTCAAATATGCTTGATTAGCTGCCAGTTACTCAAATACGTCACCTGGGGCTGTCGCTGTTCACTGATGAGCTGAGCTCACAAGACGACCGCAGCACATCACCAAACTCAGCCTGCAGATATTGCCAGACAGAAATTTGCAAGTGCTGAGGCAGGTGCCCTTTAAAGATTGGAACCAACATGACAAGATGCAGGTACCCATAACAGCAAGATTTTGCTGTGGCAGCCAGAGTACAGATCAGATCAGATGCTCCAAGTGTCATGGAAAGCTACCACAAAAGGTATAGAAATTAGTTTTCTGTATGCAAGTGTTGCATAACAATGTTTTCCCAACGCAGCTTGAAACAAGGGCATCCATCCATGAGAGTAAATGTTTCCCTGTTGTTTCAGATGTGGGTGGTCAGCACAGCTGCCTTCTTTCTCTGACTAGTTTTGTTCCTGACGATATGACTGGCCAGTTTGGCACATATCTAGAACCGTATTTTACAGGTGGACCCTTATCTTAGCCTGTGCATACCTCCCATCTGTTGTATAAAACAGACTGGGATATTGGCAGCTGTTGGAGGAGGTAGCTCCTTGCTTACTGATTGCTACAATCACTGTTTCAGTAGATGTAGCGATGGGATAAAAAAAAAAAAGAAAAAGATAAAGGATTTAAAGCATAGACAAAGAAACAGCTGAAGGTTTGCATTTATAATGATTACTACTGCTTTTATAGATGTGCAATAAATCGTCACTATATTCTACAGTACACTTTAATGAACAGTTGAAATGCCACTGAAAATTTTGAAAACATTCCATTTAGGAATAAATCTAGCTCTGTATGGCAGGCGAAGATCTGAATGTCTAATTTATTTTCTCAGAGCTACTATAACTATTAACCTGTAAATGAAAATATTCTTTTCTTCCTTAAGGATTCAACTCCATCTTCTATTTATTCTGCATTACCTAAACGTCCGTCTGTGCTATCGTAACTTCCACAACTAAGTATGACAGAAAAGGGACTGAGACTTTGGGACAACTCTTTGTCCAATGCGGGATAGTCCATTAGCTCCACTCACTGCATAGGATATATCAATTGGTAGAAGGAGGATGGGAATTATTAAAGGTCTTGAACGAGCTCCTCAAGAGTGCTGCACCATTTCTACTCTGCAGTGCCTGCTGGTGTGACACGGGACAAGTCATTGAAGGGTGGTCCTGAGCTCAGCCACAACAGCAGCACGCCAATAGTGCACGGGGTGGGAGGAGTAGCACTGCTAGACGTGCCTCCTAAGAACCACAGCAAGTGACACCAGGAGAAGATGAGGACTCGGAGTTTCTGCTGCTCTGCTGGCTGTCGTGGGTGTCCCAAGGGGATTGACCAGAAAAGGAGCCAGCCCTGTTCTGAGGTGTGTGGAAATGGAGTCTGCTGAGTCCTGGCAGAGATTTATTTCTCCTCAGTAAAGGAAGGTGAGCACCTCTGGTCCACACTGTGCCTCAGGGAAAATTGAGGTCCCCTGACTGCGAGGGCAAAACGCTACTGAAAGCCTGTGAGGGGCTCTGAGAGGCAGGAAAGTGTTCATCTAAGCAGAAAATGCATTTTAGTGAAGCATCCAAAATGGAAGATCATGTAGGAGATCAAAGGAAATCTTTAAGATACCTTTGCATTCAGCCCTTTGGTTTCTGCTCTGTACATTTCAGATGTACTGGGGCTGATTCTCCTGTTTTCATTCAGATACAGAAATGACAAGATATAAAATGTACACACCTAATCACCCCCATCCCTGTTGCAACATGCATGTTAAGAAATACTTTTAACCAGCTCTTTCAGTTGTGTTTGTGTTTACACAGTCTTAATTCAGATGGAAACACACTTAGTCCCTAATTTGCCTAATTGACTATTTGCAGAGTAAGGAGTTGGTCAGCACAGGTAAGCACGGGAGGAGCCAGCCTTCGCTGATTTGCTCTGGTTTGTACAGGGATGCCTGGGACAGAGGCAGGAAAGAGTCTTAGCCTTGTGCCTGGCTCAGATGACGGTCCAGGGTAAATGAAGGGGGAAGGAAAGCGATACACTATCTTTACATACTGCCCTGTCATTTCTGACTTACATATGCTGGCCATAATCTAGTTCATTCAAATACACATCGAAGGGTTTCAAACACAGTGTCAGTAGATTAACATGAAATAGCTTTGAATATATTGCTTGAAGAGTTCCTTTGGTTTCAAAATGGCTTTCAAATGCCAAAGAGAAGGTAGACAACAGCAATTTACAAGAACAGACAAGTTTAGTTTCAAATATTTCCTTTTGATTTAGGGAAGCACAATGCACTTGGTGGTATATGTGCTCTTTATGAAAAACACTTTCATTTATTACATTTCATTTCTGAATGAAAAAAGGGAGACACAAGACTGGCGATGGCTGCTTTCTTTCCCCCTCAAGCCAGACACAATATAAAAAAGCGTTACAATGAAAAACAGTCCTAAGACTGTTATTGTCTTCTGCACGTTCAGCGTTCAGATTCATAGCACAAAGCGCAGTGTTGTGCCAGATGGGTACTGTGCTACGCCAACAGAAAATGACAAAGCAGAATAAAGTGGAAGTCCAGAAGCATGTCCTGAATACTTCTGTACCCCAGCAGAGGAGTGTGCTAAAATTTGCCTTCAAACAAACAGAAAGCCCCTAACAACACACTACACACAAACCAAAACAGAGAAAAAAGAAACCTCAAATCCATCACTATTGTGAAATATCCCAGCTCTCATTTTCGTAGCCTACGAGGGACAACTTAGTTCCCCAGGGCTTAATTATCCCACGCTGAATATCCTGCCTCTGGTGTGGCTGGGGGGCACATCCAACTTATGTTTCTGTGCTTAATTTTATTTACATTTTAGTGTTGCTAGAAGGTAGAATAATCCAGTGCAGTTTGACACAAAGCAAACACTGAAGGACATCAGGGAGGAACAAAGTCATTCAAGTGCATCTGTCTAATCCCGGTCGTGATATGGGTCACCAGGCTGGGGTAATTTGATCATGGTGGCACCTATGTTCTGCTGCTTTTTCAGTGCAGAAAACACAAATCTGTCATGCTACTGACAGAGACAAGGGTAGCGCATAAACAGTTTTGAGCATTCTTCCCCCTCACCAGGGATTTTTCTGGGTTTTGAAGATCTCATTTTCTGTTTTTGTATATAATCAACTGAACCTCCTCATGGGGATTTTCTACCTTGAAGCTACACAAAAATAATAAAACCTCTCTTCAAGTCCTTAGTGTGTTGCTAAAGAGCGAAGTGTGAGAAAGAAAAATCTAAAACTTGGAGACAACCAGAAAAAGCTCATCGACTGAAAAGCAATTCAATGTTATCAGCACAAAATTGGCATCTGCTTCCTTCTGCGTTATAAAAGATTTCACTGATCAGACTACAAATCATCCTCACTGCATGGACCGACCAACACATACCACAAAGCCGCATGGGACGTGCCAGTCTCACAGGGTTTGTCACAGGGTGAGAAGGGGCAGAAATTGCAGTACAGTGTATTTGTGTCTCTGCCTGATTTTACAGATTCTTGTAGGGCTGCAGAGGAAAGCACTTAGGAAAGCACTTAAAAAAAATAATAATCTAGAAGTCCACACAGTTTGGTGTCATGCAACTCTCTAACGTGTCTATCTCCAGCTGTAGTGGGGTTTGTGACCAAGCACATGGTGACCTGCTGGAGACCTCCTGTTTGTTTGAAAGAGGGCAGTATGAACTGGGTCAACATTTTTTAAGTAGCAAATGCTTCTACAAAGCCCAGTCCCTTTTAAAACTCTTCACGTCTGGCTACTGCCAGCTTCAGAATCAGCCATGAAACCACCTTGTCATTTTATTACAAACCTGCTTCCCTCTCAAAAGAAATGGAATCATTGGCTTGTTTTATTTGTGTTTGGGGTGTATCGGTGCTGAGGTCATATGACCACATTTCAAGAGCATCTTTAGCCCATAATAAGTGTTAAAATGTTAAAGCTGTTTATGTTACTGCATAAAAATTTACATATACATTAAAACAAAGCTTCCCCTTTATTTCAAAGATCCTCTCAGGTGCTATGTACAATCAGAAAAATATAGGCTAATGAACTGAAGGAACCTTTCCCTTGCCACTATGTGCTGTATCTTCTCTCTGCTTTCTAGACATGGTGAAAGAACAGCATAGCACAGAAGGGACACATAATGCCACACGCAATTGAGTTGGTAAGAGAAGCAGATGGAAGATGATGCAGATAGACATTATACAATTCTCTTTAATCATAAATCTGGTCTACATGCTGGTGCTGATTCCCATGTGGGGGTGTGTGTGGGGGGAATAGTTGTGAGTGCTCTTCTGTTCCACCTTAGAGAGTGAAAAGAGATGGTGCTGAAGCGTAGAAATGCTTCAGCCTAGACGACCAGCTCAACCCAGCGATGCCAGGGTAAGCCATTTCTGTACAACTATACATAATTTTTGTTTACACTAGGAGAGAAATGCATCCTATCTTGTCACACCTAGCAGGGTAAGATTGTTATTGTCAATGTCATTGAAAGTGCCCAGTTTGAGAAGAGTATCTTTCTTCTTGAAGACCCTCTGAGGAAAACCGTGGGCCTTCATGACTCCTATTGCCAATCTTACTGAGTACATGCTTAAAAGAGTTTTTGGAGAATCTTGCTTGAGGAAAAGAAATCTGAACCTAGACCAAACGTATGACACAAGGCTCTTGCCTTTTTTAGCATGAGTCTCCTTTGGACTGGCACTAATAATCCTGGGAACAAGTGCTGCTCACCAAGAGAGAGATATATTTATCTAAACTGAAAAAGCTCTTCCCTTGTATCAGGGATAGCACTAAGAAAAACACTGCCAGAGGGCCTGAGCAGGTCAGCCCTGCCTGGAGCCCTTTGGCCCATGTTGGGGTGAGGATGAACCCTTTGGTGTTCTCTCTATTAAGGCCCCCCACCACTGCTTTGATGAACTCTCTCTTTGCTGGCACAAAAGTCAAATCCTCCTTCCTGCAGAAGGCACTCTGTCAGCTGCCCTCAGCAAGGCTCACCCATCTCATCCCACATTGCATTATGTTTATGGTTATTTCAGTGATTACTGACCTGCTATACCACTTAGACATACACAAGTCTATGGGGCCAGATGGGATCCACCCAAGGGTACTGAGGGAGCTGGCGGAAGTGCTCACCAAGCCACTTTCCATCATTTATCATCAATCCTGGCAAACTGGGGAGGTCTCAGTTGACTGCAGGTTAGCAAAAGTGATGCATATCTACAAGAAGGGCCAGAAGGAGGTTCCAGAGGACTACAAGCTTGTCAGTCTGACCTCGGTGCCTGGGAAAGTTATGGAGCAGATCATCTTGAGTACTATCATGTGGCATGTACAGGACAATCAGGTGATCAGGGCCAGTCAGCAGGGGTTTACAAAAGGCAGGTCCTGCTTGACTAACCCAATATCCTTCTATGACAAGGTGACTCACTTGGTGGGTGAGAGAAAGGCTGTGGATGTTGCTTACCTGGGCTTTAGTAAAGCCTTTGACACAGTTTCCCACAGCGTTCTCCTGGAGAAACTGACTGGTCATGGCTTGGATGGGAGTACTCTTCACTAGCTGAAAAACTGGCTGGATGGCCAAAACCAGAGAGTTGTGGTGAACGAGCTCAGGCACAGCTTTTGGCACTGGACATGGACCGCTTCACCACCACTTCTGTAATTGCTGCTATTATCACAAATGAGTCAAATCATACTGTCATTTTCCTCCTCTTTGGATGTCTGGTAACACACTCAAAACATCCTCTCGCACACCTGCGGATCTGCACTTCCTGACGCATTAAAGTTTGAGTCTCACTCTGTATTAATATTAAGCTTACTCCTACTCAGAATACTGACAGACAGCTTTTTCCTTTTTTTAACCTCAAGGTATCAGGGATCAAGATATTCCCTGTTGCAGTCCTTGTGGTATTCTACAAAAGTCACAGTCTCCACAAATTCGGACCTCACCTGCTTAATTTAAGTTTCAGGTCTCCCCCATTCATAGATGAAAAATTGGATTAATTCTGCTAGTGGGAAAACCCAAGAATTACTACAGTGCTCTGCCAAACCGCAGGAGGAAGGCAGTTACTTTTCAGGAATGTCACCCAGCCGTGTGCTGAGCTGGCTGCAGAGCCAGCCCTCCCTGCTTAGCACCACGATTTATGCAGGAGCTCTGGCTTGCTCCCGGGAGTGGGAGGATAGCGCTCCAGCTCAGCTAAAAGGCATCTTCTGGGCAGAATTCCCGTAACTGAAAGTCCTCCTGCGCTACTCCAAGTTACAATATTGGGCACTATTTATCTACAAATAATGTTTTCCAGTAAACACTAAAACCGTATTTGCTGTTGAATGTCACTGCAGAGTTTATTTAAGAGCAATTTTTCCTGACAAATTGAAATGCATTTTCAGTGTTCAGTGTCCTTAAATCCACGTGGACTTGAAACAAGATGATGGTCACCCACACACTGCAGAGCCCAGAGCCTGTAAGCCCTGCCACATGCCTGCTTCTGAGTCACCTACTTCAGAAAGACACTTCCAAACATCCGGGCTAGATCTGTATAAACATCTCCCAGTGAGATTAGGAACACGTCTTAGTTTTGCAAGTCAACACTGTTACTCCAAAACTTTCACATTAATAAGCAGCCACCTGCATTTTCCAAAAATGCATTTTACACATGTAGCATTTTTCCACTTCCTATTCAGCCTTCTGCCATTTCAAAAGTTTCAGATACCTACTGATGAAAAACCCCAACAGATTCAACACCAGCTGTACAGATGTGACACGCAAACCCAACGATTGGAGAACTCTGAAAAGCAAGTGCATTTTAAGGCAATGAGGAGGTTAGGCTTGCAACTCTGTAAGGGAGAAGGGAAAAATCTCAAGTCTAACCAAGCTAAGGGGCTGAGTTCACCTTCTTACATCTCTGAGTAACAGCACTACCTCCAAACGAACGTCTGAGAGAGCAAGAGCCAATACAGGGCCAAGCATGCTACGTGACAAAAAACTTCTAATATCTGACCTGCTGTGGACACACGTTATTTTCTTGATAGCACCTGCAAATTGCTGACCTGGACTGTAATGTGTGCTCGTGGTGACTGTGGATTTTCTCTACTCTCTTGATGGGTTCATTTTGAAAGATCATAAGTGCACTCTTTCTAAGTGGCTATTTCAGTTCCTTCTATTTTAGCAGGTTTGTATTAGAACAACACCAAGCAGTTTAAAGTGCCTGAAGAGAAGACTGCATTTTCTTCTTTTCTAAGCAAGTACTTCTAACTTGCTGCATTTTGCTTCTCTTCAGACACTGGGTAGGTGGTGACTTAAAGTCCAAGCTACTCCTGATAGCACAGGGGTTGAGAGGGGTTGAGAAGACAGAGCAGTGACCTCCTGTACAACTCTACGGGCAGTTTCTCAAGCTGTGTTTGTTATGTGGAGCTTGAAGCTCAGACATGACTTGCAGTCATCGCTTCCTTATTAAAAAAACCCACAAACAACAAAGATTCTGGGGGGAAATAATTCAAATAGAGTTACCACTGACTAAGATAAAACCCTGCCACTTCTCCTGTCATACCAGAGAAGCTGGCAATACTATCTTTTCTTCAATAATTTTATTTAATGTCTAGAATATAAGTAAATGAAAAAAATAATGGTGTGCAGTAGTGTTTCTGGCAAATTCTCTACTGATTCTCTGGGCAGCAGTCTCTGCTGCTTTGGGAGATTTTCCCTTTCATCACTGATATTGCACAGCAAAAGTGATACCCCAGGAGAAGGCAGACTTTCCCCCCACGTAACTTTACCAGAGCTATTCCTCAGAAAAAAGAAGCTGATGCCACTTTCCCTTCAGGTGCTTTTACATCAAACGAAATCCCTCAAAGAAACCCAGATAATAAAAAAACCTCAGCTGTCTGTGTGTATTTCATAACTCTTTCCATTCCAAAGTCTTTCCAGTTTTGTTTTGCAGTGATTACAAGAAGAGCTGTCTGCTGTACTGAGATACAACATGGAGTGTTAACCTGTTATTTCAGGAATATGTGAAATATATTGTGGTCTGGGCAAGATGGCTTATTAATGGTTTTATAAACAGGGCCAAAGCACTGAATACCTCGAGGTGGAAGTCTGCAGTTGATTTCCATTATGAAAACTTTTCCGATAAATAGAAGTTTGCTCAAAGGATGTAAAATTATGCTTAACACACATCTTTTGATTTTTTTTTCCCCTTTTTAAAAACCAGATGGCTTCTGTGTTATACCACTGGCCAAACTTTTACAAAATCAATCCTGATAAAGCAGAACTAATTATATGTTGGACTAGGAGTGAACAAAGGAAAAAAATGTCTTGAGAAGCCTTTGTAATAGTGATAAAAGTGCCAAACCTATGTGGGGACTGAAAGGGATTTGTGGTTTGTTTGTTTTTATTAAATTAATATAGGCATTTTTTAATCCCATGGAAAAGAAACACCCTGAAACACTTAGGTGTGGGATTAAAAGAATGGAGAACCAGTTATTATGTCATTTATCATGCTGTTAGTGTCAAGTATGATGATTCAGATAGAGACAGTGTTGATGTAAAAATTATTTCTGAAAAGTGGATGCTTTTCAGGCTTGAGGATCTTCAAAGGGGTTTTGCACCTCATTTTAAAGGAAAAAAGCCTTTAACTCACAGGAAAGTCAGTTGCCTCTTGTCCTGTAATAGTAGGCATTCTTAAGTGTTTCCAAGTATTTATTTGAATTTAATTGTCAGAATTAACATATATGCTTTACTGAATTGGGAAACTGCTCTTTTCCAATGAAAAAATAAAGCAAAAATTGCAGCAAGGTCAGGTGAAAAAGAGAAAAAGTTCCCAAACTTCTATGTTTGCATAGGGAAAGGAATAAAGCTGGGTCCTTACAGAGTGTAATATAGCGTGCGGTCTATCCTGTATAAATCACAGACCAACCAACCGCCTGTGAATGAGTTTTCAAAACATAATGACAGGATACATAGTGAAGCTGAAGATGGCCTTCTGTCCTACTCAGAAGATGAAAATACCTGGATATCTATGTTTTTGTTTAAAACATCACAACAGGAAAAAAAAAAGGGGGGGGGAGGGGGGAGAGATAAACTCTAAAATTTGCCAGATAAATAACTTCTACCTGGCATTTAAAATCATGGGCAATGGACTGGCTCATGGGTTTGTATTACAATGTTGATGAAATTTGCTGTGCGACCTGGAGAAGAAATCTTATAAACCCTCGGGCTCAGCAAACTGGTATGCTGATACTTCCCTAAATCACTTCTCAGGTGGATTTGTGATGCTCAATTAAAGTTAGCAAACACAACCGAAGTTCTTCGATGGAAGAGAAGAGCGACACCATATTTTTATTATATTACTAGAGGCAAAGGTGACAGAACGACTGAAATAATAAACTTCAGCCCCAGAGACAGATATTGTATATAAAGTGGAATAGCTGGTTAATAAAGAGTGTTTGGTGTGATGGTCAAAGGTACTTTAGAAGAAATGCATTTCTCGATTAAAATCATTATTACCTATGGACAGTGATTTACGACATCATCTCAAGTCAATGGTTTTGCTGAGGTAAGACAGAACTCCTTGAAAAGATCGGCCTAATAAAACTTCAGTGAGCTATGGAAAAGCGTAATGCCTAAAATGTCAATTTTAAGCAAAGTGTAATGAAAGCTATATTACTTTCTCAAGTCTCACAACTCTTATGAGGAGGGCTGCAATTTTGCCCTGAAGTTACATAATATAACTGAGTCATATAAGTATCCTATTCCTTAGAAGACCTCTTCCTTAAATGACTGTTGTACCTATAGCAGCTATTCTTACTGCTGAGGTTTTTCGTCACCTTGACTAAGAAAACAGTAATTATGATAGTATATTAATCCATTTCTTATTGTCAGGAGCAACAGGGAAGAGATCTGTCTGATGATGTTTGAACACCAGCGTGTCTTTGCCTGCAGGCAGGAGGCACAGGGTCGCTTTTGAAGGTCTGATCAGCATCCTGGGACTGGTTTCTTCTGTGATGTGCCAGGTAAGGGCCAACTTGTTAACTCACTGAATTTTGTCCCTCTGACTAAGTAGATAGGGGTTGCTGCTCGGCGAAATTAAGTGGAGCATTCCAGCTCTGCAACACCTCTACATTTTCCTGAACTATCCACAGAGGAATGTGTTTGGTCTCTTAGTGACATGAACATGCCTGAGCTGCTCACTGGTGTATGGGCATGCACTGACACATCCAGGTAGATGGAGGAAGCACTAATATCCTGCTCACTGTCCAAAACCAGTTCCCAGTATTGCACCATGATTAGACATACTAAGCTGCCTCAAATTCATCACTTTTTCAGTCTAGCATATGTCAGAGATCAGCTGTGATAAATTATCAGGATTTGGTATAACGTACTGTATGGAATCACAGAGAAAGGCAACAGCAGTGGTGCGACCTTCTTTACATGACTGCTACTGAGAATCATGTAATATAATGTACAGAAGGGACTGGGAAAGCTTGAGAACAATGTAGAGAGGTGGCCTTGAAAAACTGAAAGGCTGATCACATAATGTATTCATGAACATGTGCACAGAGGCACCATGGATTACCAAGCATGCAGGGAGCTGGAGGATGCTAGTCTGAAAAAAGTAAGTTCCCAGTAGTGAAACTATGGAATAATTCCTTGAGATGTTAATAAAGAGCTCAGTTTATTCTCTCTGGAGCCAGCCATCCACTAGAGGGAGGAATACTCTAGTGCTGCCAGCGATTGCTATTTATTAAGCTTCTGCAATGCATTATGTTTTTCTTAAAACTCATCTCATGAGGCATGCAAAACCTTTACAGTGAAAGGAAAAAAACCTTGAGTTTTCACAGTTGGTGAAGAAAGCACACAAATACAAAGTTCAAGGACTCAAGAAACAGAAAGCATATTAAAAAGATGCTATACATCTATTATATCTTAGAATATATTCTGATTTTTAAGGCCCGGATGAATTGTGGACCTGATTTCCAATTAATTAGGATTTATAGGGCAATTTGCTTTCATAGCATTCAGCATATCATTACAAAAATGTTAGGATTTAAAGCTTTTTAATGTAATTTTCATGAATGAAACTATTTTTCTTGGTGACTAGAAAGGGCAGGTTGGCACTAGGGTTGAAAAAGGAATTTTCCTTCCTTACAGAAGCTGGTAACTTGCTTAAAAGGTTACTTACATATTCTTTAAGAATAAAGCTATTTGGAAGTAGAAACCAAAAAAAAAAAAAAAAAAGCCCAAACCAAGAATACGCTGTCAATGGCTGTATTACCAATCTTGCTTCTTTCACTACAGATAGCTATGCTAAATATCCATTTATAGAAGGAAGGAAGCAATTTGGATATGTGAAGGAAGGTTTTTGTGTGTATAGCTATTCACTACTCACTAACAAGATATTCAGTAACAGGAAAACACTACATAAAATTAAAAATTCATTTTTATCTAAAGATAAGCAAGTAATTAATTAGACAGGTAACTGCTAGATGTCTAGCAGGTCAAATCTTGGAGTTTTGCTGGAGGTCTATCAATGGGAAACTTTGAGTCACCTTTTTTCCTCAATTTAGACAAATTCTGTTAAAGTTAATGGCCTTTCCAAACAGGAGCAAATCAAGCTTAAACTCAGCAGAAGAAAATGGACCAATATTCCTCATGAGAAGACTGTGGCAAGCTCATGGATAATCTTCTCCATTGTGAGTGCCTTAAGATCATAGAATCATGGAATGGTTAGAGTTGGAAGAGACCTTAGAGATCATTGAGTTCCAACCCCCCTAGCATAGGCAGGGACACCTTCACTAGAGCAGGTTGCTCAAAGCCCCATATCTTGGGTATAAGCAGAAAACTGCTCCACCACTAGCTCATGTGGGTTTTACTGTCCCTGGCAGCACCATGCTCTTGGTGGGCAATTGGGCTGCCATCAGTATGGGACCATAGGTACTACTCTCTACCCTCGCCAAAGAAGAGAAATAAGGAGATAATAACAGAGACAAGTGTTTCTCACAGCCTTCCAAATGGCTTTTCATCAGAACATTAACAGGTTTTCCAGGAATAGGCATGCACAGAGCATACAGTGGGAACCCCCTCCACTCAGCCAGACTGTGATTTTCAGCATGTGGTGTGCTTTGCTTCTCTGTGCGGCACGTACCATGGCAGCTCAGGCTCAGAGCTGCACTAAAATATCTTTTCCTAGCTCTGAAGGCCTTCCCTATGGAAAAAAAAAAAAAAGAAAAAAAAAAGGAAAAAAAAAAGGGGCTCTTAAGATTCCCTTCTGCTATAGTGTGAAGGGTAACAAATACAAAGAAAATTTATAGAGATATGAGTGGGAAGCCATGGATTAGTGTACGTAGGCAGAGCGTAGAGGGAAGAGGAGGGGTAGGACTGTATGAAGGGAAGAATGCCTATCTATCATTTACCCCCTGTGAAAGTATCTGAACCAACTCTGGGACATATGTTAGCAATGGGTGTGGGCTGCATGGTGGTAAGAGAGGGGGAGACGTGCCAAGATACGAGAGGATCCTGCTTATGAATTTCAACAGACACAGCAAAATGCAACACGAGTTACTGTTACTCCTAGAAATAGTGTGCTCCCCTTCGGGCTTTCACATATCACAGGGAGAGCAAATACATACAGCAGGTGGAGGGAGAAGAGAACATCCTGGCAGCAGGATGCGAGTGGGAAGTACAGTTGAGGAGGAACTACAAGAACCGACCCTTTTATCCCTGGCTGAGGTCTCGCCAGCCTCTGCAACTCTCCCTCCGGCAGGGAAGCACGAGGATGATTTAACTTCTTCCCCACGCTGTGCCTCGCTGCTCGTGCAGTACGGTGAGGCTCTTCCCAGGCATCTCAGTGAGCACAAGGAAATGCTGCCACAAGCCTTGTTTCAGGAGCACAAAACAGGAGCTAAGAGCAAGGGGACAATGACTAACGATGACTGTATAGGCATTTCTGCATCCTCTTTAGAAGGTTCCATAATTGCTGCACTAACTGTAATGAATCAATCCTCGTGACATCGCCATGTGCAGGAGGTGGGTGTTATTATCCCTTTTTATACCCAGAGCTGGAGGCACATTGATATCCACAGCTGGGAAGAGGCCAGGCAGGGAGCAGCAGTGGTGGGGCGCCCTGCGCTCTTCCCTCAGCCTCTGCCCCCTAGGCCACAGCGTACCTGCTACAGCCACCTACACGTAGATGGGGGGGCCAGGCTCTCCTGCCACCCTGCTACCCTCTGGCAGGAAAAAGGGGCACCACACCTGAGAGTTTTACATTTTAAGTCCTTCATTTTAATCGCTCGACTGATCCTCCCCTTCCCTACGGGAACAGCGCAAGCCAGGCCCTCCTTCCAGGTGCACCCCTCACGCTCTTTTTAGACCTGAGAAACACTGAGCAGCCAAATCATACCTTAGAGTGCTCCTGAGCTATAATTAACCTTACTGTATCATTTCGTGGAAGAGAAAGCTGTTAAATTTGTCTGAATTCAAAAGAACTTGGAAGAACAGTGGCAAGATAATGTTTTTAACAAGCAGCTTGATTAATTTGTGGCAGAGGTTATCATCCCATTGTGTTGGGTAGGAGGCTGACATTTAAAACTTTGTATGTACTTTGTCAGGGGGGAGAAAAAGCCCTCTATAGCTCATCTCTTAAATGCTACACTTAAGACTTGTAAACACCCCACTGCAGAACCCAGTACTGAGGACTCAGGTCCCAATTGCATAGTATTCCCAAGGACTTTCAGAGAAACAGTTGACAACCGTTCCCCTGTGCCTTATTCCTATTAAGTCTCATGCCGTAGGGAAAAAAACCCAGTGATGATTTCCAGTAGAGTGCATACCTCCCCATGGAGTGGGGTGCCCTCCCAGTGGTTATCTCAGGCCTGTACTGGGGGATGAGGGTAGCTAAATTCATCTGGGATCTAATCTGGATCAGCTCTAACCTTCCCAATTTGGCTGGCTTCAGTGCTGCCCATGATAGAAACACTCTAACTGTGAAATACAAGATAGTACAATAAAACCTGTAAGGCTCAACTCAGAAGTAATCTTGTACCTGGTTTTGGCTACAAAAAAAAAGACTAATTTTACTTTTCTTCTCTAGAAATATAAATATTCTATTTATGAGAAGGGGTTAGATCTTTTAAAATCTTGATAATTGAAAATACTGTAAAACAGGCTTGCAAATAAACATCAAAGAAGTTCTAAAACCAGTGTTTTAAGTATAACTTAACTGGTCAATTTTATTTCATCCTCTTTAAAAATATTCCTTAAAAAGAAATATTTTTCCTATAATATTATTTGTTATTGTCTATTATATATATCATTTAAATAAGGCCCCCCAAACAAATCACATAATCTGAAAACATCTTCAGAAGATGAAGAATCTCTGCAACATCAACATCAAACTACAGCCCTGTTTTTAAAGAGACAGCTGTTCAGGTGATTCATTGTTTGTATGACCTTCAAATGGATTATTTTATTATTCTTTGGGCTGTTGCCCTTAAGGGAACTAGTTACATTAAATAACAAGCTACCATTACAGGGACATACTGATTCGAGAACAGGGGAAGGAAATATAGTCATAACATGCAATTTCAATAGAAAACAAGAGCTTGTCAATCTTCTGCCAGAGGCAAAACACTCAGGCAGATACGCAGTCATCACAGAGATATAACGAATCTGATTAAGTTCTCTGGAGAAGGGACTATTAGAGCTGATAGGATAAAGCCTCCTTGGCATTCACGCGTGTTTGCACAGGGATCAGTGTGCAAGGGCTGCCTGGCCTCTGGTAGATGGCAAGGGCACCTCGGCTGCCAGGCTGCAGTCATGAGCCACCATGGCAACTTCTGTCTGGAGGACTGGAGCAGGGAGCAAACCCAATTGCCCAGGAAATCACTCCAAAGATAGCTTGGAGTGTGACTGAGTGCAACAAACCACCACGTGTAGGGTGGCAGCAGCGGAGCACCGAAATGAAGGGAAGCATAGCCATTTTCCAACACAAGCTGCATCCCTCCCTGGCAAGAAGAGGACGCAAAGAGAAGGATCCAGGAGTGCTAGCAACAGACTGACTCTAGCTGGGACTAGAAACTGTAGGATAAAAGAACTGCGAAAGACTCACAAGGTTGAAATTAGTAACAGGACTAGTGAAAAAGGTTAGTAATTAAAATCACCACTGATGAAAAACTTAGCAGGAGAGTGTGTTAGGATCAGGGCTATAATAAATGAAAGTAGAAGAGAATGCTACGCTCTTATTACTTTCAAAGGTGTGAAATTCATTAAAAAAGGAAATAAAATAAGCATTGGGGAGGTGGAAATATAGAAATAGTTGATAGTCAGAAGGTCATTCTGTTACTGTGTGAAGGGATGATGACTCTAGATGTGGTATTCTTCATGCAAGTCTCGGCTCTTTTAATGAAGAAATGATACTTAGCTAAGTACTAAGGATTATTAAGTAGGAATAATAAGGAATCACTAAAAAAAGGAAAAGAAAAAAGAGAAGAGAAAGGGACACCAGCAATAGTGACATAGTGCTGACATTAATTCTAGCTGCTCTCAATCTAACAACTTATTTGACTAAGGCATCATCCACTCCCTCTCAATTCAAATTTGTTCATCACAGGTAATCAGCAATTAATTTGTGCCCCAAATCAAATGATCTCTAAGTAGGGGGTGGGGGGGAAGTAATAGATAGAGAGTAACTGCTCTGCCAGAAATGACATTCTATCCAACAGTAAATGACTGAACAACTGCAGTGGCACAGCCTGACTCACCAGCTCTCTCAAACAAGTCTGAGCAAGAAATCTCTGCCAAAACCCTCTTGTCTCACAGCTCTTACAGCCACATGACTGAGATGAGTCCAGCAGATCCTGCACCAGTCTGAAATCCATGGCTAGACATTTAGATTGGACCCTATAAACTAGACAGTGCCAAAGTTTCTGAGATTTCTAACATCTTTGACTGCAACTTCACGAGGACAGTTGAATAACATGTTGGGTACATCCTAGTAGAATAAGGAAAAAAGACTTTTTCAAAGTCAGAAATTGCCACCCCCCCAAATTCCAGCTTTTATAAATATAACTGTTATCACCGATACAAACATAAATATTATGAGATGAAGTCATGACTCAGCTGCCATGACTCCACCTGGAGTGCTGTGTCCAGCTCTGGGGCCTGCAACATAAGAAAGGAGCTCCAACAGGGTAGGTTTAGATTGAACATTAGGAAGGAATTTTTCACTGAAAGAGTGGTCGGGCATTGGAACAGGCTGCCCAGGGAGGTGGTGGAGTCACCGTCCCTGGATGTGTTTAAGGGACGTTTAGAAGCGGTACTGAGGGATATGGTGTAGGGGAGGACTTTTAGAGTAGGGTAGATGGTTGGACTCGATGATCCCAAGGGTCTCTTTCAACCTGAATGATTCTATGATTCTATGACCTGTTGGTCCAAGTTCAGAGGAGGGCCGCAGCACCTCTCCTATGAAGACAGGCTGAGAGAGTTGAGGTTGTTCAGCCTGGAGAAGAGAAGGCTCCAGGGAAACCTTATAACTGTCTTCCAGTATCTAAGAGGGCCTAGAAAAAAGCTGGAGAGGGACTTTTTACAAGGGCATGTAGTGATAGGACAAGGGGTAATGGTTTTAAACTAAAAGAGGGCAGATTTAGATTAGATATCAGGAAGAAATTCTTTACTGTGAGTGTGGGGAGACACTGGCACAGGTTGCCCAGAGAAGTTGTGGATGCCCCATCCCTGGCTGTGGTCAAGGCCAGGCTGGATGGGGCTTTGAGCAACCTGGTCTAGTGGGAGGTGTCCCTGCCCATGGCAGGGGAGTTGTAACTAGATGATCCTTAAGGTCTCTTCCAACCAAGAGCATTCTATGATCCTATCAGTGAAATGCATCCTTGGTCTTGAGATTTATGCAAATTTCAGAACCAAATTATTTCTCTAAAATGTGATAAAAGCAAAGTAGCAGTTTTCTGTTTTGTAAAACAAAAAGTAAAAGCAATAAATGAGGTAAGAACCTTGTATTATTTTCCTTTCTAGTACATTTTCAATTTTTGTTATGCAGACAGTAAGAAATATTGATTATTACAAAACAGACTTTTAAGAAATGTCTGTACTGCCTATTTTGATGTGGTAAAATAATACGTAATAACTGTGAAAAGTTTTAGGACTAGCCCAAGGAGGGCTCCCTTCCAAAAGAAGTGTTTCGAGGTTTCCTTTCAACTGTAGAGTAATGAAGGTTTAGCACAGATTTGCAATGGCAATTGTCAGATATAAAATAAGAGAGATTTATGCACTAGTCCTGAAAGCTCCTGAGTTTGCCTTCAGCATGATACATCACTGTCACAGTGCAGAGCTGCACAGACACAACCCAAGCATAGCTGCCACCCCGACGTCACTTAAATAAAGGGAAGGATTTGGGTGCTCTGGACATGGCTGCTGGCATTTGGGGATGACAAAACCAGTTAGTGCTTTGTGCGGTCCCTGGGCTTGCTGCAGGCAAAGCTGCTGGGAAGCTGGGGTACAGGCTGGTCAGGTAGCACAGAAATTTCTGGAGGGGAATGGGAAATTGCTGTGCAACTCGGCGACAAATGCAACGACAGAAATCTGTCACAGGAACTCTGTAGCTGCTGCAAAGGTGCTTTCAACAGAATGTTTTTTTTCACACCAGAAAATATCACAAGCAGTGATCGTATGATGGTTCTCTATCTCTGTGGTGTGCAACGAATAAGAAAGCAGCCACGATTTAAGAAAGTCTTTAAAGATTTTCCCTAATTCCTCCCCTCCTGAAAAGATTCATAACTCCATTAGGAGGAACGGAGATTTTAAAAAGTAAAATCTCTTCAGATGATCTTTAATTCTCGTGTGTCATTGGGAGCAGAGTGGCATTTGATGTTACCCTTCTTCAGCACCTTCAGTACTAGAGGGGCCATGCACTTTCTTTGTTGCCCCCTGCCCCTAACCTTCAACCCATACTGCACCCAAGTCAGCAGAGAATTACTAAAATAAGTTGAAAGTTACTCCATCTTAGCAGTTATAGAAACACAAGAAAATAAAAGAAACAAATGACTGGGCATCAAGTTGACTTAGATATTAATAGTATCTTTGTAAGGGCAGAACAATTACTCATTTTCATGTCTCTCTCCCTCACTCTAAAATGGGAAATTAACAGAATTCCATCTCACCTTGATGGAAATTAACAGAAGATCCCAAAGCATGTCTGCAGAAACACTATTTGTCTTGTAATTTCTCATTAAAACTAAAGCAAAATACACTATTTTAACTTTTCCCAATTTTAATCTAAAAGGGCTTCAGCATTTCACGGTGAAGGAATATTGCACTTCTAGCTGATCAGAACAGAAAATTATTATGAATAATTAACTTAATTATTGTTGCCTGTTTGCTTGTCTTTTTATGTTGGACAGTAAGGACTGCAGACTGAATTTTGTGCAGATGCACGACTCTTTTTATGCCTATGAATTTTCTGCATGACAGATTAAATACATCAGCTGAACTCCCCTTAGCAAACTAAAGCAGATAGTACAAGATCACATACCGAGAATCAAGCATGGTATGGCTGGCAGCAGTTGGAAAATAATTCCAAAACACTACCAATGAAATAACATTTAAAATACATGAAAGAATTGCGCAGAACTGTTGTGGGTGGGATATCTATATTTACTATTCAACAGCAGGCCTTCAGGAATAATTTGGTCCTGATGAGAACTGTGGTTCTTGTATTTAAAAAATAAGAAAAGGAAGCAAGAACTGTGATAGTGGGTATATTCAATAGCCTGAGAAAGACAGACAGAATCATAGAAGATAGGTCTGAAGGGGTCTTCACAAGGTCATTTAGTCCCTCCTCCTACCCTAAAGCAGGATCAGCAATACCTAAATTTGTCCTGACAGACATTTTCTACCCTTTTCTTGAAAATGTCCAGTGAAGTGATTTCTCTTGGCAATCCACTCCTGCACTTATCTATCATTACCATTAGGAAAATTTTCCTAACATATAGCTTGTGTATGTCCTTGCAGTCTAAGGCAGTATTTCTTCTCCTGTCCCCACTGGACATTATTAAATTCCTTTCTGAGGCAGCCTTTTAAGTAGGTGGGCAGAAGTAGGGCTTAAAATAAACAAGACCAGTTTTGCCCACAAGCATGCAGGTTGGCTGTGTAAAGACTATAACCAGAAAGAGACAGCTGAACATCACATCTTGATTCAGTGATTATAATTGTGTTTCTTAAAGCAAGCCCTAGAATGAATAAATATTTACAGCGTTTTACTGAGAGAAGCTAAAAAGTTGGAAGTCCTCGCTTTCATGTGTGCTTATATCTAACATAAAGCTAAGTCTTGTGCAAAGTTGAGCCAGATTACTAGATACAGGAGAAGGATTTTCATTTATGCAAATAAAGCAATTTTTAAAATGAGATTGCAGCTTTTCTTGAACAAATTATTGACTTCTAAAACACTGCTCCAGTATTAGCAAAGATCACACTCTGACTAGCAATGTTAAAGGCTTTATTTTTCTGGCTGATGTTTATTCCCATGTAAGTTAATTGTAACTGTTTCATTGCCTCAAGTTTCAGCAAGTAAAGGTAAAAGTACAAGTGAGGCAACACCTGCAGTATAGATCACAGATTGCAACACAATTCTGACTTCTCATCTTAGAGAAACCAGATTTAACATATACAAACGTGACAATACTGACGTAACAGGGCATAAGGGCATATGGAGCTGGGTCTGAATTGAACTGGGTAAGTTTTATGAAGGAAAAAGCAATGTGTGCTAGCAGTGAAACTGTAGTAGCTAGGGCACCTCATTTTCATTGCAAGACAAACTGGTGAGGATCAGACAGAAGCAGAGAGGAGCAGTGCCCATCCTACACATGTATTACGTAGTGAACTGTAGGAATGCCCCGTCTCCACAGAGGATTGTAGAGTGAGATGAGCAGGTTCATTTCTCTGCTGTAAAGGCATTCGCACCTTTGTGTGAGGGGCCACAAAGCCCAGATGGGAAGCTGCCATGGGACACGAGCTTTCTCACATGCCCATCAGTGATATTAAACATTAACTAACTGAACATACTTTATATATCCATCAGTGGAAAGTTGCATCTGTTTGTTAAAAGCCCCAAGCTCTAAGTTCCTTCAATAAATCAATATTCTCTGTTCCTTAAATATCATGTACCCAAAACAGATGTCAGCTGCCATAAGGAAACTATTGGCTCTAGAGGTGTGCCCACCTACTACCTCCAAATAAATATATTTTTTATTGTCTTGCCTTTCAAAATTTCTTCTGACTTATAAATTATTCACTGAACTTAATCATACCTGTCATATGAGCCTGAAAAGTGAGAAATCTGTTCAACAGCTTCTCCTTGGCTTTCAGAGAGAAGAGAGAAGGGATTGCAATGATATGAATAAAAAGGTAAGTAATATATCATGCATCAGTGACTGCAAGCTGGGAAAGTTACTACCTAGGCCAACAATAGTTCTAGAATACTATTCCTTCAGCTGCATGTCCAAAGCTCATTAAGATGCTCCTGCCTCTTTCATGGGAAATTCAAAAAACTCCCCCTTCAAGCAAACAAATAAAACACACCTGAAAGAAATTGGAAACAATTCTTTCACCAGCTAAATGTTTGATGAAAATGAAAGAGATTGCAACACAAAACAATGAAACATGTTACTGAAAACATACTGTAAAACACTAATAAAAGATTAATCAGACTTGCTCCTTTTGTACTAATTAGGAAAGTCATTGTTCCCTAATTGGAAGTCACTCAACAAGAAAGAAAATTAACAAGCTTCCCTGCATGTGTCTAAAAATATTCACCATAAGGAAGATGAGGTGTTGTATCATCATATATTTTCCCTCTCCCTTCCCCCTATCTGTGATCTGGGCCAGTGAAGTTAATGGGATGTTTTCATTAATTTTTGCAGAATGAGGACAACTCCATTAAAAAAAAAAAAAAAAAAAAAAAGAAAAAGCTTTTGTTTATATGACACATTTTTCTGAAGATATTTTGGAGCATGTTACAGTGTTACAGAAACACCTTAAGTCACTCAACAAGAAAGAAAATTAACAAGCTTCCCTGCATGTGTCTAAAAATATTCACCATAAGGAAGATGAGGTGTTGTATCATCATATATTTTCCCTCTCCCTTCCCCCTATCTGTGATCTGGGCCAGTGAAGTTAATGGGATGTTTTCATTAATTTTTGCAGAATGAGGAAAACTCCATTAAAAAAAAAAAAAAAAAGAAAAAGAAAAAGCTTTTGTTTATATGACACATTTTTCTGAAGATATTTTGGAGCATGTTACAGTGTTACAGAAACACCTTAAAGTAAATAGGACCTCATTTCTAAAACCAAGAGTGTTTTCATACCTGAGGACATGGTACGCTGTATGGTAAAGTGCAGTGTAAGGCTATCAGCTTCAGTTTGAGTTAAGCTCAAATGCCAGAACTGCCCAGGCAGTGTGTCAGACTACAATTATCCTTACATCCCTTACCATTTCCCTCATCGCAGACAGAGTTCCCTAAGAGCAGCATTTCAGAAGAGCTGAGAAAGTGGGAGAACCATCTCCAGGGTTTATATTGTTCTATAGTTTTCTGAAAGCTGCATTTTTCAGTTTGAGAAGCCTTAAAGATATCTACATTCACAAACACATGTGTTGGGTAACTATAGGAAAATGAAAGCTATAACGGCCTCCAGCTTTGTGTATAGCGTTTGCCATAAGACATTTAATTTGCTGTGTCTTCACAGTGTAAAAAGCCTTTGGACCTTTGTTTATCCTTTCATTCACATCAGTCCTAGCCTCGTGTTTGAAAACAGACATTACACGATTTTACCATTAATTCACTCAGTGCAGATGATGTACTTTACTTTCCCATTAGTCTGTATGGACGTGCCCATGTGTGCAAATCACCTTTCTTCTGATCACCAAAAATTACCACCAGGCAAAATAATTTGGGAACCTTCCTGATTATAAAAGTATTTTGATTGTAATTTCTTTGACTTGATCAGGGCATTTTCTATCTGAAACATCTTACACTATGTAGCAATGGGGTGGTTGGATTTTTTTTGCAAGTCATCCTAGAAAAGCTGGTCCTGCAACTCTGTCAAGATTTGATTTGTAATATAGCTTGACCCTAGCTTGAAGACTTGTCCTCCAGGAACCGACCTGATCCGTTCTCAGACAGGTGATGAAAAGTTGGAATTCAGGATGTATAAATCAGATCTACCTCTTTCTTCTTGCTTTTGTCACTGCTATTAAGTTTGCTCCCAGAATCTGCCTCTTAAATGAGCTTGATCATTTACTGTGATTTTATAGGATTTAAGAAAAATGGCACCATGGATTTCAAAACAATTTTATCTTTATCTTAACAGACAAGTAGAAAGTATTTAAGCTGTTTGTATTATCACATATAAAATATAAGCCTGACTGTACACAAATAACATGCACATATTTTGAGATACTATTTTTGGAATATCTCTGATAAACTTTAAATTTAGGAATTGCTTGGTTTATTCTAAGTGTCACTCATCTATGCAGTAAATCATGGGAATAGATGCAGCTATGATGGAAGTTACACAGACAAATCTTTACCATGGGATAAAAAGGAGAAAAGCCTAACGCTTTTTGCTTTCATCATTGGTGGTCTAACTTAAGTGTTATTGCCCCTTAAAAGTATTTGTGGCATTTATAATTGTGTTTCTCCAAGTCACAGCTGACTGGAAAAACATGATGTGTGTATTTAAACACCTTGAAAATAAAGATTTGTCAAGAAAAAACTAATTCCTGTTCTTCCTTCTCTCCTTTTCGTGAGTTCTACAAATGCATCTCCAAAGTATCAAGATCATTGAAACTGTCAATACACCGATCATCAGAGAGTACCGCTTGTCTCAGAAAAAGTTTGTGTGATCAAATATGAGTTCAAAGGAAGAATTCTGCAACTATATGTAAGCCAAAATCCATGTAAAATGTCCACAAACGGTATACCATTAAGTACTGTAATGTTTTATAAAAAATTAAAAAAAGAAATGCAGAAGACTCCAGTGGCTGAAGTCCCCACAGCAGCAGCAATACCGAGTTAGGAAGCAGAATCTGAACCCATATTTTAAGCAGTGAGTGTGTGTGGAGTGAAGAGGAAAGGGAGAGCATGAAGTAGAAAAACTATGGTGACAGTTTCTTAGACCTCTTGTCCTCAACAGAATTTTCCAGCCCCTTCCATATTCCTTATTTTTAGGTTGGGAAAGCATTGCCATCAAGTTATACCTTGTGCTGACTCACCAGCTACTTTGCCCATACATCATTCAGGAGATCGTAAGGGATGGCTGCAGATCTTTTTCTTATCTAGCTACAGATCTTCATAAAAATTGCTGGAATTTCGTATCTTTCAAACTTCAGTATCTCTAGCAAACTTGGTTAAAGATGGCCAATGGATACAAAAGTTTCTGGGAGGTGGAGGTGACAGGTTGGCATGTGGACAGACCATATAATTGCATACTTTTTTTCCAATGAAAACCAGGATAAACATAACCAAGGTACATATAGATAGCAAAGGAATATGTCCTGAATCAAGCTCAGCTGTAATGGAAGTGTCAGTTATCTGTTGCCTGCACCTTCTTTCAAAGTTAGCTAACCAGTCCATTTTCCATCTGCTTACAAGTGCAAGATAAACTTTTGCCATTTTTCAGGAACGGGCAAGAAAATGTCACTTTTTTTCAGCTGGATCAGTTTATCTAGACTGTGAAAGATTAAACACCATGAGGATACTGCCAGCAATGACAGAGAGAAAAAGCTGCTTACTTCCTGGTAGGATAATGAGAGCTCAGCAGCGGAGGTGTGCATTTCAAGATCGCAGCAAGCTGTGCTTTATTCAGAATGGTACCACAGCATTTGACACATGTGCTGTAACCACATGGAAACCATGGCATGGGAGGAATATTGTAGGAGGGAGATTGTAAGGCATAGCAAGAAAAAAAAAACCCAAAAAACTCAGCAAAAACAGGAAAATAAATTTGTATTACGTAAAGGAGATATGACACAGTTGTGCTGTTCAAAAGTTATTCCTTATATAAAAAGCAACATTGGTAATAATGAAAACCCTTTCTTAGAAGAGTAGGCGCATGAGCAATGGTATGTAGGTAGGTGGGAGGAACAGCGTGGGCTGAGAGACCAATATTAGACTTAAAGTACTCAGAGAGGAAAAGTCCCACAAGATGAAAAATCCCTTCAAAACCAACAGTGAAAGCAAAAGGGAACATGTTTTTAAGTTGTTTGCTCTGTGAAAAATGAAAGTTAAGCCAACTAGAGACTGCATATGGAAAACAGAGAAAGGGTGTAGCAGGAAGAAGTGCAGAAGATCCCTGACAATTACCACTGTAGAAACACTACTTTCACAAGGTGCCTTGTTCTTCACTGACAGAAAAAACATCATTAAAGGAGTGAAATACCACTCAGCTTTAAGGTGTTAACAGTGTCCTGCAAGGTCAGCCAGAAAGTCCACTAGTGTCAGTAAAAGGCTGCCTGCTGATGAGCATGGCTTTTGGCTCATTTCCATAAAGTTCTTACTCAGGTGCAAATTGAGCTGAAGTCAACAGTAAGCCAAGGAAATAACTTGTTATCACACATTACACAAATGCTTGATGACCTATATTCAGCGAGTTAGGGGCCCTAATTTAGTCTCTGGCTGACATGCCAGCAAAACTCTATCACAAGTCTCACGAGTAATCAGGGTAGCCCTGGGATGAACAAGCAATGTCATAGTCAAGGTCAAGTCATGCTACTAAGATAGTATGAAGAAGTCCACAAAAAAGATCTAGCTTAACAGAATACTTCAATTCCCAGAGCAAGCACTTGATTAGTTCTCACCAACACCCCCCCTCTGAATTATTATGTTCAGCAGAAAGGAATAAAAGCAATGCATAATTATGTATTGTACAATTTGTCTCTGAAAGTGGAAGGTTTCCCAGGAAGAGATATTTCTATAAAGTATCATCATAGATTAAAAGAAATAGTTCTACTTCATCCCAATTTATGCTGAAAAGCCATTGAAAAAGAAAAGTTATTTCATATTATGTCCTCTTTTTGTTTTATTACCATTTACCATTTTGCCCTTCCTTCTTCTACCCTGTGATTTACATCCTACTTCTGCATAGCTCCTAAACTTACATGAATTTTACAGAGTGCAGCTTAAAATTAAGCACATTCCTAAAAGCTTTCCTGAATAGGAAGAGATTAAAAAACATATGTGAAATGAACTATTCATACAAGCACTTTGCTGAATTACAGGGACTTCAAAGCTAAATCTAAAAGCTTCTGCTGCCTAGACCCTCTGATCTAACAGCCTCTGTGGGTGAACAGTGACCTACAGGGGTTTTCATTTTTTAATAATTCCATATTCCTTTGCAAATCTCATATCTATAGAGAACAGAAATGACCAAGAGGAAATACACTCATTGTGATGCATTGTACTTCACATATATATTACAGAACTGTGGAATGTATGTTTCTAAAGTCTCAAAAAGAATAAGCTCCCTGCCTGACAGTGTGGCCATGCATAAAGCATGGCTTTATGGAGTTTGTAGTGGTACATAACATTTCTGTTTCCCTTGCAGAGGCTGCAATAACTGATCTCAGGGGAGGAGTTTTGGCTCAGGAAAGGATGTGGTAAAGTCTGCTGGATGATAAGAGGAATCACTGGATCCCTTGATCCATAAACCAGCTGGCTTATGAAAATCCCAGCAGAAAATGAGACTACTTTCTCCTTTGGACACTAATGGAAAGACAGAGCAGAAGCAATTCCTGGCTTCCCCTGAGACAAAGTCAGGCAGGCTGCTATGGGGAGTTGCAATAAGCATGTTTGTGTCTTCTGTTCTATTCATCACTGATGTCAAGACCATGACATTTTTAACAAGGATCAAACACTTTTCTCTAAAATCTATTTCTCAGATAAGGTCTCTGAGAAAAAATGGGGTAGAGTAGGACAGGGAAGGAAAGGAAATTAATGAGGGAAATGCAGGAGGAGTCTTTTGTCACTAATCACAGATACTAGAAGAGATACAGGGGCTTTTTTTTCCATTTTAAAGCTACAGCCTTAGGCAAGTTATACTAAAATTAGGTTATTTTTGGTTCAGTGAACTATGATTCACTATTACAGCTATGAATTTTGCAGAAGACAGACAGAAACAATTGTTGATTTAAATCCACACTATTTTCTTTTATGAATATAATTTATTTTCTTGCTTTAGGGAACCTCTCCATTTTAGAATCATTTAAAATAAAACACTAATACCAAAAATTGTCCATTTATGCAATTTTCATGAGAATTTGGGTGGCTCTTTCAAAAGGCCCAAATAAAAGGACAAAGTTACATTAAAAAGACATAAATTCAGCATTCCTCTTGACTAAAGCTTTCATGAATGATTAAAAAAAATTTAGTTTTGGTTATATTTCTCCACAAAATACAGCTCCATTCTGAGTGAACTAAAAAGTGGAAACCATGGATTTGTCTATTTTCAAATAGTGATTGTTTTTTTTAATTAAACGTCAGATGCTCTCCGAAGAGTTGCAAAGACTAACTTAGGGTTAATTTCTTGTTAAGTATATATAAATACACAGTAATGCAAAATTTTCGCAGGTCAAAGCTATAATTCAGCAAAGTATTGAAAGAACAGACCCATTGTACGTGCCTGAATGCCCACTTAACACTAACAGGTTGAAATACATTGCAAAATCAAAGTGCAGGTAGTAGGGTCCCTTTTCAGAACAACATTGAAATACATTCCCAAATCTACTCTTGTTCAGAAAAAAACCAACCAAAATTAAGCATAACCGAACACATTTTTTAAAATACTTTCCTTAACTGGTACCTAGAATTAAAGAGTAGAAGCAAATAGGAACAGAAACTGTATCTTTTAATGGAGAGCCCTATACAATGTAGTAAAACACGGACTTACTTGAGGGTGGTGAGCTCTGTGAGGGATGGCTGGGTGGCCTTGAGATAGCTCTCTCTCCGTGCAGCAATCTTTGGAGATGGCTTCGGACTTGTGTCTGAGTCTCCACTGTCATCATCCCCCATGGCTTTGATGTAACTGCCACTACGCATTCGTCGGCAGGGAATCTCATCATCTTTCCCTCGTGGAGTGTATCCACTCCATTCATCTTGAGGAACCTGAAGTGATAAACAAAATTCTCTTATTAGTATACTCTTCCCTCATGTAATTGCACAGCAAGATTTGACTGTGCTAAGCCACAACGGGGCCATAGCAAAAACTCCCATGGCCAAGGACCCGTTCTCAATCCCATTTGACCATGGGTTGCTGTTTGCAGCAGAGGCCCACTTCTCCTCCTGCATAGTCACAAGCACTTCTGGAACTGTTATTTTCAACTGTTTATCTGGGAAGTTTCTAGCAAACGTGCTGGCATAGGAGCCTCAGTTAGGTCTAACAATGGGCTGGATAAATCTATTTTTTTGGCATTTTTCATTAAAAGTGTTTACAAACCAGATCAGGGTATTTTTGGTTCAGCTCAACATATTGAACACCTTTGGGGAGGCACAAAAGATGAAATACAAATCCCTATATCACAATCTTTTCAGACAGAGTATCCATAGCTACACTCACCAGGATGATTCTGGTTCGAGATAAATTTCAAATTAGTGGAGCTATGTACTAATTATCACAAAAATAGGTTTGCAAGTGTGAAATTATACTACCATTGCTTCTATAGCATAATTAGTGTGAATGAACACCTGCCGGCTTGCAGGGATCCTCCTTTTGAATTATGTTAGTCTGAGTGTCTGAGTCATACAACTCTTTATTCCTTTCTTTTTCTTCTTCTTATTGACATGCATTATTTCTCTTGATCTGAAGTAAGTGGCGTCTATTCTTTGCATTGGAAATCTGGAACTCTGGGAATGTGCATTCATGGGATTTTGGGACATAGCAGAGGACAAGAGCATGTTGCTTTTGCCCACTCATCCTCTCCCTTCTGCTCTTGGTGCTTCTGACCATTGTAAACCAACACCCTCCTCTTTCCTGTAACAGCAGAAACAACATGCAGTGGAGCAGGGTCCTTGAAGGAGTTGTCCTGAAGTTACTGTGCAGAAATCCCATTTTTACAGTCAAGGTGAAACTGCAAAGGGTTTTCTTAGTTAAATATATTTTGTGTTAGATTTAAGTAGTTGTGAATTTTTAGTTTGCTACTTTTCTGATTATTCTTAGTAAATCGGCTCTATAAAGTAAGCTATAGCTACAATGCTCAGAAACCCTTACAAGCCATATCTGGGTTGCTAGAATTTGTCCTACAGCTTATGAATACCAGCAACTACCAGGATAATCACAGAATGGTTTAATGTTGGTGAGACCTTAAAGATCATCTAGTTCCAATCCCCTGCCATGGGCAGGGACACCACCCACTACATCAGGTTGCTGAGTATCTTGAGTATCTGTTGCTTCCCAAATGTCAGCCAGAGCATTTATATGTCAGCTTGTTTAGACAAAAAAACCCCTGACACACTAGGCTGTTAGCTAACAGCTTAGCTGTTGATCCCCACTAGAAACATGCCCAGAGTGTGCAAGGCCTTTCAAATGCTACTGTCAATGTAGGTCAATTTTTTATGGCATTTTATCAATTTATGCTGCTAAACTGCAACACAAAAACCACTGTGCTATACAAAGGAACAAAGATATTCAATGGTCCCAAGCATTCATGGGCTTATTACTAATTATAATTAATTAGCCAAACTATTCATAAGACATGCTATTGCTTTGTTTCTTGATGTTTTCAAACCCAAGACCTTGCCAACTTTCTTCCTTCGTTGACTTTTCCTGCTACTGGCAGTATGATTTAGGACCTTCCTTGAACTTCCAGGCTCAAACAAATCCTTCTTTCCTCTTGTGTTCAGTCAGAGCTCTCTCTTTTCTCCCCAGATCTCTCTTGGTCAAGTCTGGCCTTGATAAACTTATTTGGAGTGTTGAAGTTTTCCTCCAGATTTAATCCTGGAAGTGTACTCTAATTTGTACCTTTATCTACATTTATTCTCAGGACTCAGAGTTCTTCCTCAGTTGCTCCATGTTTTATTTGACCTATTCTTTCCCTGTGCCTTTTAAAAATAAATTTCCATGTTTTCTTTAAATATCCTTTAGTTAATGACTCTGGTAACTCTACTTCTGTGAAACATTTAAATTCTTATCTCCCAGTATCACATAAAGTTTGTTGCTGGCTTTTTTTTCCTTTCCTCTTTCTTTTCTTTCTTTCTTTCTTGATTTTGATATTTGCCTGGGCTTCAAGAATATAAGTTCATTAAGGCAGGAATATATTTCAAAGTCCAGTTGCCTTATTGAAAAATGGCATGCAGAATTGTGTGGCTATAGGAAGTATTGAATAAATACACTTAAAAACACTTAAAATATTCTTCTAGAAAAGGGTGTGACTAACTAAAAACTGGAGTATTAGACTGAGAGTACTAAGTGCTAACAGAACCCAGTAGAGGAACAGGACTGATACACAGCTCTGATATGTTTAAAAAAAAAAAAAAAAAAAAAACAAAAAACGATGTATCAATTCTGTGGCTTCTAAGTTTGTGCCTAGACCCCAGATCTGGAAAGTTGATGTTTTCATGGTTTGTATATGTTTGTAAAGTGCAAATGAAGCTAATACTCATAATAGTGCTTTTGATTCAGATTTTTGACATACTGAGTATTTTACAATCCTCTTCCGGTCACTTATGACAGACACAGGACAATATTTTTTTCAGATCTTATTCTTGCAATGGTTCTAGCCCCATAGCATCAGCAAATAGTGAAAATACGATATATATTCATACCACCCCTCACATACATTTTGGAACCTACACTTCCTGCTTGTTAGATGTAAAACTTTGACTTTTCAAATGACTCAGGTGAAAAAAAGGAGTTAACAGAGGTTTAGTAAAATCAAGCTCTGCTGACATTTGATGACATACTTGGACTTCAGTCAGAAGTTTAAAACCTGTAATAGTGTATTTCCTAACAGTTTTCAGGCAGATATAAGATATTTAAGTCAGAGTATGTAGACAATCTGTGAATTCTCAAAGGACATGCACTTTGATCTGTTTAATATTTTATTCATTATGCTTTATTTAGAGATCTTTGCTTTTTGTGATTAGAACAAATTAGTGAATTATTCTTTAATTCACCAACTAAAATATGTTAGTATAATGTTAAGGTTGGTGTCTTTCACTGAAAAAAAAGTCAGGGGAATTAAAGTTACAATGCTCATACACTATCCATAATTCAGGCAAGCTGAACATCTGTAGTTTTATTAAATAATAGACATACCGGTAAATTTAATGCTGTAGTTTATAGGTGCAATGCAAGTGATGAGATATAGTTGTTGTGGGCACCATAACTCTGGAATTCTTGACTTTTGTTATCAATAACCCCATACACTAGTCCAATATCTTTTATCCCAAAGCTTCTCAAAATGATTTAGATATGATAGGCCAAGTTTTGAAAGCTGGTTGCAACGAATTTACCACAAAACTTCCTATTGTATAAACGCAACCCAAGTTCCATTACCATATTATGGGTTTAAGGGTAAACTCTGCATGTGCCAAAGAGTCAAGGATGGCTGGGGTTAGGAAAAAACTCCACATTTAGAGAACAGCCTAAAATATCAACCCTGATATGCTTCTAGTTTTAGTTAACAAATTGAGGAAATCAGTGTTAGTAAAAACTATCTTGCTTGCCTAAACAAAGCTGCAGTAGAAGAATATAATACGTATTTGATTTAAAAGCTATTTTAGTTAAACAGTTTGCCCAGTTTTCTTGCAGATACTTAAGGCTGAGTGGTTTTTGGTTGTGGTTGTTTTCTTTTTCCTTTTCTTCTTTTTTTCTTTTTAGTAGTGTTTCAGTGTTTCAGAAAGTATTAGGGAAAAAACTTGGGTCTAGTTCCCCTTTTATCTTTTTCAGTTTCACAAGAGTTGGAAACCCTGATTTCAGAAGTTGGAGTAGGAGAAAACAGTATGATATTATGCACTTGCAGGGTAAAGAAACATTTCAGAAGTAGCAGATTTTTGCTTTGACTATTAACAGTTTTTACAATTTTTATGAAAGGATCCCAGAGCACTGTCTGTGTTTTACTTGAGTAGGACAATCAGCCCTTAAAGATCACCATTTCCTTTCATTGCACCTATTTTGCTGTTTGGAAAATACAGGGTGATAAGATAATGTCAACATTTTAATACTTCTGTGCCTACAGTTAAATACCTCAAGCAATACCAACTAAAAGAAGTGACCTGGTTTTCAGAGTTCTTTCTTTGGTGCCTAAAAGAAATGGCTGTAACAGCTCAAAGCAGACAATGCAATATATCATCACAGTAAAGAGTTTCATACCATGGGAAAAAAGTAAAACAGAAAGCCCTCTCAAAGCCACAAATTATGAAAAATAAAATCAGTCTCATTATTTCACGCATTCTACTTCTACACATATGGTACCAAACATTCTGTAGTGTGTTTCCTTCTGTTGATCTGGAAAAATACTAGGAAAACTGTCTCTGTGACCCTCCAGCTCTTATTTTTTTTTTTCCACTCAGGAGGTCTGCACAAATTTTCCCACAGGCTCTTACTTTGTTTGAGTGGCCGCTATTATGTCTCGCAAGGTCACATCCTGCACTGCACGCAAGTGCATATGCATGGTACCTGCTGCCTTAGAGGATTAATGGCATTAAGATTGACATACCCGAGATAAAGCTGTTTCATGCTTTTAAGAAAATCATATTATCCAATTACCTTGGCAATAGTGTTTTTTCAGTATCAGAATATCAAGTAGGAACATCACTTGCATGATTGTTTTTACTCTCCTGAAAAAGGGGGAAGAGCTAAACTCAGATCTAACAATGAACTTCATTGTTTTTATTAAAATAGAACTATTCTTATTCATACTATTGAAGCAATAGAGATCCTGGAAACATTTCATTCTGCAAATGATCTTTAAGATCATGTACAGTTCTTTCTTTACAAGCCTAAAAATCAAGAGTGCATTTTACTTACATAAAAGCACAGTAAAAGAGAACACCATTATTACTTGAAAATGTATAGAAAATATTCAGCAAAGGCCTCTGAGCCAGGAAACATACTGAAGCTTTAGACTTCAGCATACAAATAAAATTGTTATTAATTTGCAATTGTTTGTTACAAGCATGAAAGCTAAGCCTGACTATAGTTTCTTTCTTCTGATTAAATGGCAGATATAAGACTCTTTTGTAAACAGAACAGACTATTCAGATAACATACAGCCATCAGGCAACATCTTACTGAATCTGACTTCATTTAGTGTACGGATTACATGTCCTGATCTTTAACTACTTTATGTTGCTCTGGAAGACTTCAGACTTTGTCATTAGCAAGGCTGGCCTGACTGGTCAATTCCTTTAATGCATTTTTTGATATAAAAGAACTGGACCTTTTTCTAATAGAGAGTCTAGATCCCCAAATAAAAAAACTAAACAAACAGGTATACTGGCCCCCCAGTTTTCAAACATTCGTTTCAAAATCTCACATATGTGAGGTATGTGAAATAAATCCAGCATGTAAGGACAAAGGTAAAGAAGACATTTTTTTATTCAATTACTAAACAATAAAATTAGAATATCTAAAATCCTTCTTTTTTGCCCAAAATTGTTATTAACTTACCTTACTAGATGAAATAGCAAACAGACTGTTTCTATAGCAAATTAAGTTCATTATTGGTCTCTAGTTTGATTTGGTTTATTGCAGCTGAAATCATTAAAGCTTCTCCCTGTGCTTTGCCAAAGCAATGTGGATGAGTATAGAAGTAAACACAAGGACTGGAAGGAGTGGCTAACCATTGCTCACAGCAGTAGACTTGTAACTTCAGCTTTCTATTAGTATGCAAATACTTAATGAAATGAAATCACACAACTGAAGAACAATGCTTAATGACTGCTCAGTGCAGATTTTCAAACCCATGCAATTTGGTTTTCTTAGCTGTTATTATGCATCTTATGCGTGCTGTTAAGGAAGTTTCAATTGCCATCTTCCACTTACTAAGTCTATTCCTAGCACTCATGAATATTGAATTAATCACACCAATAAAGATGAGTAGCATTTCATTCTATCAATGTGCATGTGTTAAGAATCATTGAAGTACGCAAAAAAGAAGGAAGCCTTAGAAAGCTTAAAGAACAATATATGTTTAATAAGCCCCAGGAGTTTTCAAAAAGGCAGATAGGAAGGTTGCTTCCATTTAGGAAAAACAATATGCTCAGTATCTGCAGCAACACTTGCTTTAGCTTGTACTGTTCCAGCAATCAAGTTCGCTAAATTAAATGAATTTATAATAGAACCTATCTCCAAATTTTTTTACATGAAGAGCATTAACAGCCAAGACAAAGACCCTGTCCAAGACAGAACACTACTTCCTCAATCCTAAGTGCCCACACCTTGCATCAAACCTGAACAAGCTGTGTGAAGAATTGCAATCTTTCCTTCACATTACAGTAGTTGGGAAAAATCTTCTAAAAGGCTATGAATTCTCACACAGTAAATCAATAAAAAAATCCTTCAAGCACTGCTCCAGTTTGTAACTTTCATTCATCAAAAGGTGCCTTGACCACTAGCTTGTCCACCTAATTCACATCGTGTTTTACAAAGAGGAACTTGTGTCTCCTACACAAGACCACCACTCCTTGATAAATCTTCTCCTCCTGCTTTAAGCATAAGAATCCAACCAACCATGAAGAGGGCCATGTGGATATGATGATTCCAGCCAAGGGCCTCCCAAGTTTGATACCCTCAAACACGTTCTGCAGAAAGGAAGCCAAACAGCAATTATCACAACTGTTAAGTGAAGGAAACATAACTGAAGGTCATATAGCAGGACTCTTGTTCAGGACCTCAAACTAAAACTGCTTCAATGATACTCAATGGATTATATTCTCTCTGTGGAAAAGAGTAGACATTCATTCTCACCTTTCTCAATATCCTTGAAGCTTGCAGTGCAGTTGGCTATAACAAGATGCCCTCCTTGCCCAAGTAAGGACGATAGGATGACTGCTAAGATGAATACCAATCCTTGAAAAGACACTTTCATTGACTAGCAATGGAGAAATTTTCTCTCACTTCTAGATACCTTCTTTTGGAGTAAAGCAGTTCTCTCCCTAATCACTTCAGCACCTGCATACAGTGACTAGTTGGTATCAAATACCCATACTGTTAAATGAGATGTCATTTTACCTTTCTTTCACTATACATGAATACAAGCCCACTGTCAAGCAGCCAGGAGGAAACTGGCTTGTGGATGGAGAACATGGAGCTGAATCTGTATCCTTGGAAGAAAACAGATGTGGTGGGGAGAGCATTTAGAGAAACAGCCCTTATGCTGTTTCTGTTGGCTGACTGTAATTGGATAATCTCTGGTGCTTTGCTAGCGTTGTGCTCTCACAGGCAGCAGCTGTAAGTAATGCAGTTAAACTGCCATCTCCAGCTGGCTATTAGCTTCTGTCACAGTTTAGTATGGACAGGCTTCACTGAAATTTCCACAATGCTTTCTTTTGGATTACAGCAATGAAATATGACCATGTAAGAAGCTTTCACTCAGTTCTAAGGAAACTTTCCTGGTTTCAGAACACCATAGAGCATCTTTTCAATGACTCCAAACTGTCACTTCTGCTTTACAATAGAGTCCCACTAGATATCAAATCAAGGTCATGAGGTCATGGTCTTGACTTTCATCTGTGGGAACTGGAAGACCAGGAAATCTTAAAGATTTCCTAACAAACTGATTAGCAGGCTGGGGTTACGTCAGTAAAGCAAAATTAGACACAATCTTATTTGCATAAAAGACTCTTGGAGACAATTCAAAGACTGTCTGTGGAAATCCTGGCCTATCAGAACTGTCACAGTGTCTTATCCAACTGCATGGCAAGTTGTTTAGTCTTTGGCAAGAGAAATACACATCTATCAGAAGTCCAAATAAGACAGGTCATTGCACAGGCTCAGGGTAAGAGGATGAAAGAATAAACAATATACCATAGATTCAAGTTCTGGTTGCTTAATTTGCTAGTGACAGAAGCTCCGCTGTGCAACAAGCAGAGTGCAAGAGCATTTGTAAGGAGAGAACTGGTTGGCCAGCTGTCCCAGCTCAAGCCACTCTTCTGGCACTGTAGTATTTCCATACTCAAGATCTGTACTAAATTCCATTCTTGAAACAAAAAAACAGTAACTGGAAGTAGGGGAAATATTCCTTATTACTTTGCACTGATGGAGGAAAAAGCATTGTCCCTCAGTGGCTTTTCCACACCGACTTTGCATGTCTCCACAATAAAAAAGTTAGGGATTTCAAACTCAGATGCAGATTGAAATGATCCTCTTTGCTGGAATTGATTTGTCTTGAAGATTTTTGTGGAGTTTTCTGGTGGTTTTTTTTTTTTTTTTTTTTTTTTTGTTTTTTTTTTTTTCTCCCCAAAAAAAAAAAAAAAAAAAAAAAAAAAAAAGTTCTAGGAAAAATATTAAACCC
>NW_015090810.1:20676719-20748664 GCF_001431845.1 Calidris pugnax | reverse complement strand
TTTTTTTTTTTTTTTTTTTTTGGTTGTTGGTTTTTTCCGCCCTCAGTGAAATTACTGGAAATAATAAGATTAGGACACTCCAGATATTTAAGGCTACAGAAAGTATTCAGATTCAGGACTGAGTCAAATCCTAACCTTGAAGGAACTGAAATAGATACCAAGCCAGCTATTATGTGCAGCCATAATTTCCATAAACATTTCTGACATAACAGTATATGTATCGTACTGTCACCCAGGTATGTTGCTAATTCCTATATATGACATGCTAGCAACACAAAACGGGGATCCAGCTGCCAGAATTATATTTATTAATGGATGCACTATTAGAGTGTAGGGATGTTAACAGAATGAACCAACAGTAATTCAAATTAATCTAGAAAAAATAAGATCAGTGCCAATATATTCAATACTAAGAAGTTGCAGAATGGAGATAAAACTAAAGGACAGAAAATTATTACCTAAGGAACATGGACAGATAAAATTGCAGCTAAAAGTGAAGTACTGACATTGCTATAGAACAGCTCTCTTAGTACTTAGGTGGCCTCCATTACTGCATTACTCACATGCCAAAGGTCAGTCCAGGTTTTAATTAAATGAATGAGAACATAGCAGTTGTTAAGGTGAAATATGCGGCAAGAAAAAATGCGGCAAGATCAATCGCACCAACTCAGTCGACAATTTCTTTTTTTTTAAGGTAAATTAAAGGACTGCAAAGATGAGGAGGACAGCTCTACTGAAATAATTTCCTACATATTTGTTTAAATACAGCAAAGACACATGGGAAGGTTTGCAGGTAGTCTAAACAATTAAGGTGTGGGTTCAATGACATTATTTGTTATTAATATATTTTTTGTTAATAGATTATTTTGTGGGTTATTTGTATTATCCAAGTGCCCACAAATTCCCTAACTTTATTCACTATTCATATTACCCATCTCACAATTTTAAAACTGAAAAAAATTATCTTTCTGTGAATATTTTTCCAGTTTTAATGATCTTAGATACTAGTTTATTTTAAAATTCATCAATATTTAAGAATTTCTAAACATTTTCATGATAATTCCATAACATGGAAACAGGCCTAGAATACATTATCACATCTGACATTTTATTTCACAATTGTTCAAGTTGTTTCACTAGCATGACCAAGAAATGTGTTTCATATGAGCTCAGTAAAGACAATTGAAATTTATACCTCATATACTTTGGAGTTCTGACTGGAAAATTGAAGGGGAAATAATATATGCATAATTAATTTGCAATTTATAATGGAATAAGAGAAAAAAAAGGCAGGTCTTCAAATAAATGAAAAATGGAAGATCAAATGTAATGGATACTGAAATACCATTTTAATATATATATACATATACACACGAGGACATACTGAAAGATTAATCTGAATATGGTTGCTACAGAAAGTCAAACGCCATGAATGAGGAAAAAGTAGAGATTAATTGAAAATGTAGATAGATTTGCGTAGATAATTCCAGTATAACAAATCTGACATAAATTGCTGTGTCGTAAGGGTGAACACTTTGAAATTTAACCTTAACGTTAACAAATCATATGACAGATTCTGGTCCTTATTAGCACCCTGACCTAAGGTGATGCCCTCTATTTGGCCATCGATGCACACAGGCAACAGAAAGAGGGAGCAGTATCTCCTAAGAAACTGTGGAAATGCCTTGTCCTGAGACTGGAAAACAAGACAAATTATGAGTTTCTTAACACTACACCTGATATAATAATGCACATTACAGTCAACCTTCACTCAGGAAACTGAGCACAGTACAAATCAGAGCCCTTCACCATCAGAAAATGCTTATTACACCCAGAAAGTTGGGTTATATTTTTTTATAATATTTCTCACAGTCTCCTACCACAGACAAGAGATGCAAATAGGGAATTCAGATGATTCCATCGTCATCCCCACCTACTGTGCTTTAGTTTTCAGAAGTAAAATTTCCATCCTCAGCCCCAAGTTTCTGACACAACTGACTTCAGTCTCATCAAATGGGATCAAAAGAAAACATACGACTGACCTACATAAGAAGAAAAGAGAAATAATACGAAAAATGTCATCCTTTGTATTTTTCTTCACCTCTTAACAAATGAACCACGGACAATGGGAATAGCAATTAAAGGGAACATTGAATGGCAAAACTATAATCAGAGACAAACTCTGCAGTGTATTTGATACTCTATTAGCTTCAACAATCATGAATTCATAGAAAACAAGAGTGTCAAAAATATCTACCCATGTATTTAGACCCTATTGTTCACAGAAAAAGACTGCTGCTTACATTTAGTCTTCGATAGTTTTGCTTAATTTTCATTTTTCCAGAGGAGAAGGTACCAGAGAAGTAGAGGCTGTCCACTGTTTTATAATTTTTTCTCTGAAGGGAGGGAAGCCATTTTGAAGAAGTATTTTAAGAAAAACCAAACAGATCCTTCTCACTTTCCTTCAAATTAGTCCAACTGTAAACCTGGATCAAACAAAAGCACTTTCTTGAAGTAAGAAGCAGCTCAAAAAAAGGACATTATCTTTCTGCTATCCAGCTCCTCATTCCTGAAAGGAGGAATAGAGAGAAGAGAAAAATACAGTTCCATTCCTGAGACACAGGTGAGAGGAAAAGGTTTGCTGGACACTCTTTAGACTAGTCTGGGAGCCAATATCTCTTTCTGAAGATGCGCAGTGTTGAGCCAAGCCTCCCCTAGACCTCCAAGGATGGACATTGCACCTCAGCAGCCAGGCTGGAAGTGGAGCCTGCCAGGGTAAAGAAAGACTGTGCAATGCAGGAGGACTCTGCACTCGATCCAAATTCCAACTTATGAGAAATAAGCCCATCTGTAACACTAACTACTGCCAACTCCTTCCACAGAACAGTTATGTGGAAAATATCACACCAAGTGAGATAATTGTTTGTTATTTCCACTTTACAGTGAGAATTCATCCAGATACTTTTGTGATAAAAGCCCTTGCAAGCAAATGTGAAGTCAATGTCATCTGTGATCTCTGCTATACTCAGATCTATCAGGATAAAGAAAATTATCCTGAGTATCCTGAGTTGAAAAAAAGTCACTCCCTCATTGAATTCAGATACTGTCACAAGGAAAGTTTGCATGAACAGAATAGTTGCGTCTTTCAGGGATCAGAGAGTTTATGTCTTGCACCATAAACAACAGCTTAAATTACAAGTGAATTGTAATCATCTATTTAACATTTAATGAGTTAAATATAGCAACAAAGAAGCATCATAATAATGAAAATAAATTATCAGAGTTGTCCAGTATTGTCATAAATTTGCGGCTTTCATCTCATTTAGTACACTTCTAATTGCTCTAACATAGGACACCAGCCTTTTGGTACAATGATGAGAAGGTCACCAGGAAAATAACAGATACACAGAATACATCTGCAGCTCACTAATGGTGCTATACACTGCTGCTGTTAATATATATTTATATTGCAGGACAGCCAAAAGGCCTCAATTAGGTTCTGCGCTCCATTGTGCTGAGCACTATGGAAGCACAAAAGGGAACAAAGTCCAAGCCCCAAAGGGCTTCTAGTGTAAAAAGATAAGTGATATAGTGAAGACCAAGGCAATGGGATGCATTCAAAATAGACTGACTTTTTAATACCTATATCCATTTGTCATCCTTTCAAGCTGCCAAGAGAGAAGAATAATCCTGACCTGCTTCCTCAAATCTACCATACTCTGTTTAAATGTTATTTCCAATGTTAATTGAAGTGTGGTTAACATTTTCCTTTTTTAAAAAAACCAAATATTTAAAAAAACCAAAACCAAAAAGCCAGTTATATTTCCCTGGCTTTTACAAACAAGCATACAATTAGAAAAAATGAAACAAAATTAAATGAAAAACCAAAATACAACTACCACTGAGCACGGGAAACACAGTGAGAATTTACTTATTCTAAGTGAGAATGCAGTTATTCTAATTCCTGCCCTTGACAATTGTTGGACATATTTTCATACAGACACAGATAATGTCCTCTAATTCCACTTCAAGAGTCTATTCCTGTCGTTTAAACATTATCTAAAAGTCCCTATGGAGGTGTTCATTTAAAGCTGATGCTGGCACAGTTTTTCGCTCTTTTCTAGCCATCTGGTCACATACCGAATTGTCAGCTATTTTATCTAAACCTGAGAGGAAGATTGAAGGAGTAAACAAAAACATCAACAAAAGGAATCTCAGGGTCCAACGTAACCACAACAATCAAGCCTAAAGTTATCATTTCTTCTCACTCACAAAATTCACACAAAAGAGACTTAATGCAAAAAAACCCCAAACTCAGAAGGTTGCAGCCTGAGGCTATTTTGAACCCCCTCTCCCTCCCCAGTCCACACGCACAGCTGTAAACACACACACCGAGCATTCATATTGCCCCCTTTCCCCCTACCCCACTCTCCTAACAATTCATAGAAAATACACAGGTCCATTTCTTTACATTTAAAACTTAGAATCCCAGAGGCTGGCATTCAAAAATATTTTGCATGGCATTCAATAAAACCTTTTAAGATCAATTTTTAAATGCGGATGCCTGAGTCCTACGCTTTCGCTGCGTACTGACTTAAACAACAGAATGTGGAAGCTGACTTGTCTCATTAAAGCACCCATATGAGAAAACTCGCTACAGTTTCTATACAAATAGACAAGAGTCCCACTACATTAAAATGAAACCGAATCATCTCAGCAAACCTCTTTTTTCCTCATGGTCTTCTCTCTTCTCTGCGCAACGTTGTTCCATCTTACACACACACTTAGATGTGCCATAAGTGCTTCGTTTAAAGTGCATAAAAGCTATCCACAGCTCTCCTAAGAATGAAACAGTTTTAATATTTTCTGATCCATGTTCCTGCCACAAACATTCACTGGCAGTATGATAGCTCCAAGAGCAGACATCTGATTCTTGACATTTAAAGATACAATACTGGTGAAAAATAGTGACGCTGTATTAACTGCAAACAGCTTGTGAGGGAGTAGGTGATGTACTCCTAAAATGTATAATCAGAACAAGCAATAATTTCAACCTTTTGATTTTTTATTTTTGACTCAAAGCCATGAGAAAGAGGAATAGCCAGATAAACAAATCTGGACGTGCTACAATAACTGTTTTATGAGAATTTATATTCTATGGCAAAAAGGAAAGTAGGTTGTTTTCCTGCTGGAGAAAGCATTAAGGTACCCCAAAGTTTCTCAAAAGGGTCTCAAAAGCTTTCATAATAAAATAAGCAGTAAATGAAGGCAAATCTTGAAATTACAGAAATCAAAGAATTTGTATCCTGGTAACATTCAGTTAATTGACATTGTAATGCTAAGTGCAAGCACTACAACATCAAATTCCCTATGCCCCTACTGTGACTGCCTTATAAATTCAAAAAGTACATAGAAAGGTCTTATTTTCCCCACATAAAAAATTAAGCCTGTTCCAATATGAACTGTTTCTTTGAAATGCTGAATGCTGGAAAAAAGAAATAAAAAAGAAAGAAAAAAAGAATAAGCAGATTTATTTTTAATTTTAGCAGCATTACCCCTTGTTTGGTGATCAGTGACCTCTCGGGAAAGTTGAAATATCAGAGCAAACCTCCATCCCCCACAAACACCTGAGACAAGGCAGAGCACAGTTAACAGCAATCAGTTCTCCACACTGTACCTGGAGGTACTGACATGACCGTTCCTGTTGACACGTCTCTGCCTTCACCACTGTCTGGTCCATGTTAACTGATGCTTTCTGGTAAACTTCACGGGCTCTGCTCACGGTTAATGTAGAGGACCAAGAGCTTTTCTTCATTAACTGGGAGTCCAAATTCACAGGCAGGTTTGCACAGGTAGAGCATTTGACATCATTATTGCTTCTGGATGACTTCACAGTATGTTCACTAATAGTGTTATAGGCTTCCATAAAGTATTGGGAAGAAGAACGATCAGGGCATCTTCCCATGGTCATGACCCCACTGGGACCATGATAAACGCAAACATCATTGTCCAAGTTGTCATCTGAACTCCACCATCCTGATGCATTGGATCTGGGCTTACCTTCTGATCGCCTTTCTTTACTCTTGCTGCGCTTCCCATACCTCATCGTCTGCGACTCCTCCGGGCTCGCTTTGCCCCCGTTGACGCTCCCCTTGGATGGTCCCTCCAGTGAATGGGACTTGGTGAAGAGCTTTTGGACGGAATGAACCAGATGCCGGATCCTCCCTGGGCTGTCACTGCGGTGTTCCATGGCAGTCCGCTTGTACTGCAGAGTGTGGTAGCCATCCCGATTCAGAGGCAGCTGCCGCTCAAACTGGTCCAAAAGGTTGGCAGGAATGCGGTTGGTCTTGTTGGCAGTTCCATGGGGAACCAGAGCACACTCGTCCTTGAGTTCGTGGTGGGAATTGTAATGCCTCCGGGGAAACGTGCTGCTGGCAATCTGATCACTGTAGGGCACCATGCACTCTGCCTGGAAAGAGTTCCTTTGAGTGTAGTACGGGTGGTCTGCAGGATGGGGGTCCACCGGGTTTAACAAATATGGCTTCCTGTCCGGATGGTGTGGCAGACTGTCACATGGAGGGTCACAGGTAACCCCATGATGATGACTACGGCTGCTAGATAATCCCTTCATCGTTGATTTAAAGCAAGTCCCAAAGTCATCTAATACGTATGGCTATGCAACGGGCAGAGGTCGGAGAAAGGCCTAGAAGAATGAAATACAACAGAAGCCATAAGACATTCAAGCTAACAGAAAAAACAGCATGTGCACATTTAGCATTCATTGTTTCTTATTGTAAAAATAATTAGAATAAACATTCTCTTTTATCACTTAATCTTTTCCATGTCCAACATAGAGGTAGGGGATGCCTAAATAATACTCGAGAAAAATTATCTTGTTCCACCAGCTGGAAAACAGATGCAAGAAAATTTTTCTGATATAAAATTCAGTATTGTTCATGAATCCACAGCTAGATATGTGTCACCACATATACCCTAAAACCTCAGTCCTGAAAACATTCGTGGGCAGGGACCTCCCAGGAGGCCTTAATTGCTCATCTGCATGTTTTCAGTGTCCAATAAGTGTATTAAAAAGATCATGTCCTTAACAGAGTGCTTTCTGGGTTATTTTAGGCCAAATACAGAGTGAGGTGGAATTAATGGGAAACTTTTCTCTGTCTTCAGTGCACATTTGTTCATTATTCAAGCCCAGTTTTATCTGACCTCCATGTGTCTGCCTAGAGTGTAAGCATCTCAAGACAGTATCAAAACATTATTTCTGTTAGCTCTTTTCAAATTAAGAATAAACCAATGATACCTTACATAGAATCATAGAATCATAGAATTGCCCAGGCCGGAAGGGACCTCCAAAGGTCATCTAACTCTGACACTAACTCTGTCAAAATGAAGCCAAATCAACTGTTTAATAACCTATATATTTGCAGTTGTTGTATTTACTGCTTACTCGCCCCTGTTCACAAAAATAATCTTATTCTGATAATTCATGGCCTGCTTTAATTTTCCATAAATTTTCAGAGTACAAAGCAGTGTTTAAATATACCTGCCTCCTCCTTCTACCATTAGGGGAATTGGTATAGCCAAAACTTGCACACTGCTATAACAGCATAAGGGATTTCAACACTTAATACCCGATTGCAGTTATTTGGTTCTGAAGTGACTCACAATGTTATAGACTACTGCCTGCAACAAGTTGAAAATGGAAATCTTCATTATAAGTGACATAGTAACCACTCTATTCCAGGCCAGAGGTCCTCATTTCAGTTCTCACCACTAGTAATAGCCTGGATACAAATGCTACTGCTATCTCTGAGCTTCTAATGTGTAAATTATGGGGTTCCAGATGTGGCAAAACATTCTCAAGGCACTGTCTCAGCTCCTGATGGGCAGAGGACTCCTTAGAGGATGCCATCTTATACTGCACGTGCCTGAAGTGGGAGTCACTCAGCTACTTTATTGCTTTCTGGCATGGGCAATCACATACTACTTTTAGAAATGTCACCCTTGACATCTTTCTTGAAGTATGGGTAGACATGCATAGCAAACCCTTTTCCACTATGTTCCTCCAGTGTTGTCTCAGATAAAGTTCATGTTTTAACAGGTTGTCGACATTGTACCTATTGGCAAATTGGCAACAATGAAGTTTTCTAAAATAGCACTAAGTTAATGTCAGTCTGGAAAAGCATGCTCTACATTTTATCAGAACGTATTTTATATTTTCTTCTGAGTCTGTGGTGAGGGAAAGAGGAGTTTTTTTCAATATGCTTCAAAGTGAGTGTGGATGTCCTGCATTTCACTCCCCCTCACTGGATCCCTGCAATGCAGAAAATGTTCCATTCTCAGCAGACCCTGAATTCCACAAAAAGAGTTTTCAAAATACCACAAAAGGCACTTGAAATATTCCAAATGGATGAGCTCAATGGCTTACCTGAGGAGGAAAATTGCCACAGGCACTTGTAAAAGTACAAAAGTAATATATTCTTTTATATTGAGCTGGATTTATAAATGATACTGTAGTGAAAATTCTTAACACTTCTAAAGAGCATTTTACATCCCTACCAACTCCTTTAAAAATGTGATCTATTAGACTGTGTAATAGAGAAACATCCATAGGGATGCAGTAGTATATCCGTTACTTAGACCATTGAAAATGTGACTTGACTGAGAACATCCTGTCAAGAAGAATATCACTAAAGGATATAACAACCAAATAAAAATAGTCCAATCTCTGGTATCTATGAATATCTTTCACACTTTGAAGGCTTGTGAAACCAAGGATTCAACCAGTTAATGTTTACTTAAATCCATTTACAATCATGCAACAGTCCTCAAGATGATTGATAAATTATCTTAGGGCTAACAATAGACCAGTGTGATATATAAGATAGAAATAGTAAAACCTTGCCCCAAAGATATGAGAAAGTCATGGAGAAGTAAAGTAAAGTGTCCAGAACCAGCGATTTATTTTCATTTTTTCATTATCTGAATGGCTATGAATTTTTCATTTTTTTTTTTGTACTGTCGAAAAAGACTATTTGTAGACAAAAAACGAAAAGAACAGATAATTTACAGAACAGGGAAGTCATGACAGGCACAGGGGATGTCATGGAATTATTAAGAATATGTGATCTTAACATATGTATAGAGCAGAATTGTTGAGCTGAGTAAACACGTGATCTGACTTACAGGCTTGGACAGAATAGTGTGGAACATCTTGAAGATAAAGATGAGATTGAAAGATATAAGTATGGTTTGACCAATGAGAGCAGAAGTGTTAACAGCTGTGTTTCGGATGGACTGGCAATACAAATGCCAAGGAGAATGCACACGAAGTCTTAAGAAGTGAAAAAGCTTATGAAAAGTGGTATTTGTCTGTATAGAGAGAAAGGGACTGGCTTTCCATAAATTGTGGAGGAAGATTGGCTAAGCACTGCTGTATAAGCTTGGATGGCAAGTAGGATGGTGGAAATGTTTAGGAGAAAAGATAACATTTAGTTCTACACTCATTTTGAGCCTGAGCTGTCAATGAATCTTCCATGATGAACTTCTGGAGAAAAAGGCAGAAAATAGATAGGAGTATCTGCCCAAGAGGAATCAGATAAACAGATACAGAGAATAACAGAGAAAATATGTATGTGAAAGCAAAAGGTCACAGAGGCACGTAAAAAAGAGGATAAAGCTTTGCCGGAGCAGCAGATTTAAAAGTGGAGGTAAAAAAGAAGTAGCAAAGACCACAGAGTGATAGAAAAAACAAACCAAAAGTGACCAATCAATTTGTGTAACAAAAAGGAGTGATGGTAAAGGCTCCAAAACCTAGGAAAAAGTGAATTTCAGAGTAAAAACTGTTAAGTCCCAACTCTTACATTGGTATGTTTATTATGAGAGGTTTTTTCTCCTATGACAGCATTGAAAACATTTATGTTATCACAGTGATAAAAAACCATGAGTATTAACCAGAATATAGCTTCATTTTGCCTTAACTATATTACTGCTGCTACAGTACTGAAAATGTAATGAATAAGAAAAAAAACCCAAGAATGTACCACAGTGTAGCTTCCAGGAAAGAAAGAATAGGTATAGTATGCTCTGCACTGAAGAAAGGAGTGGTGCTTTTCTTAAATATTTAGTGGACAATTCTTCTGCATAGAAAAACCTCCAACACAATTCCTAAATCACTCTCACACCTCAGTCCTGCTTTAATATGCTAATATACATCTATTAAAAAAACACCCTGCATCCTCTGATTCCACCAGTATTTTTTCAAAAATATGCTTCATTTTCCATAATTGTGTTGGCTGAACCAATCAATCAATGTTTAGTGCAATTAACAGCTGGAGACCGGGCTATCTGATCATGCCATGAATAACTGAGAGGAAGACAATTAAGATTTTTATTGTATTATTATTTTTTGGCCAAACTAGGAACATTTAATTACTCATGAAATAAGGCAAGATAATTGATGAACACACTGCATATTAACAAGCAGTGGAAATAGCAATTCTATGGACAGCAGACCAAAACCACTTGATGACATAGGAATAAATGAGATGTTAAATAGATACAGCATGGTAAGGCTGAAGAATGCTTATTACTTTCAACTTTCATGTTACATTTGGTTTTGTTTTCTTGAGGATGCCCTGGGTAAGAAGGATACAAATATGTTCATTTGTGCTGCTAATATGGTGTCCCTAACGCACAACAATTTGCTAGAATACCTTAGTGGCTAGAAAAATGCGTGATAAATTCTTATGTAATTAAAGTGAAAATGCATGCAAAATAACAAAACCTGAATGCATAAATTACCTACACTTTTACAAATTTTATTTAACTATGTATACTCATGTGTTCCAAATTTATTCATAAAACATGTCTTCAAGAAAAATATTCTTTCCCTTAGATACATGTGAAAACTTCTCTCTTATAAAAGATTTACTGATATGCCACATAGCCCCTCCAATTTTATCTCACAAGACTGCAAAATTACATTTCTTACATTTTTACAGGAAGCTGTGAAAAACAATCAGGTAACAAATGCTTTTACTAAAATGACACTATAGAGAGTAAGGAGATAATAGAGGAGAATGTAGAAGGTAGTACAAAATGGATAATTGATAACTCAAAATGACTAATATAATACAAGTGGTTTATGGCTATTAGCAACTTACAAACCTTAATAATTGAAATGTATTTTATAGGATCAGTATGAAGAGTCAATATTCACAATTTTCTCTTTTTTTTCCCAATAATCTGATTATATTGTAGCAGTTCAAGATTCAGAGCAAGGCAAACTGCCATATGCCTAATATAATGCATAATGTAAACTGCAAGGTCAATAACTGCTAAGATAGCTGACAGTGATATCTATGTCAAGTTATCACTACGGCAGTGATATCTATGTCAAGGTGTGCAGCTAAACTATAAAAACATGCAAGTAAGATGTATATGAGGAACTAACATGCTCTTGCAATTTTTATTAGCAATATGCAGAAGTAAGGCAATGCAACTACATTACGTGTAGTTACCAATAGAGAGACCCTAACAGCCAGCCCTAACTCTAACATCAACAGACACCTAATTAAAAGTCGTTGGGACCACAGCATCTGAAGTCTAATACCCTTGTCTGTTCAGAAACTAAGGAGAGATATTGAATTTTTTTCTTTCTTGGTGAACATGGCTCTTCTAAGATACCATTCAGTGAGTCAGAGGACACTTCTGAATCCTCAGTTTTGTGCCAGGTCCAGAAAATGAAGGTCTGGTACACAGGTGGAAGGCAACATAAACGCACAACATCACGTATGTGCAGCTCTGAGTCAGGAAGGCATTTAATCATGAGCACAAATTTAAACCCACATTTGGACCATGGTACTTACACCTCAGATCAGCAATCTTTTCAAAGAAATGCTGTGTTAACCTTTGAAGTGAGAAGACATAAATTATTGTAGTTCTGTTCCCATTTTATGCTCAATGGTAAACAGGTTCCCATTTCCATATTGAACACCAAAGATCCTCAGCTTTTTCTTATTTATTTACTCTCATGCTATGGAATGCTCCCAGGGAAATTCCTTTCCCTGATTCTTGGACTTTTACAAACACACAGAAGATACGTTTATGCTGAGAATCAAACTTTCATGTGCTCCTTATACAGCACATTGCTCTATCCCGAAGGTCTTGATATTTTGCAGTCATTCTGTGTGGCCTTTCTGTTACGTTACATCATATTAATGAAAATCTAGACAGCAATAAAAGGATACATATTCTAAAATGCATCTATCCACATATTTTATTAAAGGTGTTCAGAAGAAAATGAGGTCTCATATTATTTTCCTAATCCATTTTGGCATGTACTATGAAAGATACTGTGCCTTGGGTAAAACTCTCAAGAGAATGTCTGGCTTTTGCTTCCATGTCACCAATCACACCAGGCAAGCAATATTTACAATATAATTTAATCTTGAACAGTGGACAGGGAGTCATAAAGAGAAATGTTTTGGCCAGTAACATAAACTCATTCCATGTTCATGGGCAGATCAATAAATGAGAGTAACTGGGGAAAAAACGTAATTAAACTCCAGCTGATGTGTGAGGAGTCCCTTGTGAACGGTATGAATACAGAAAAAACAATAGGCATCCCACCAATGACATCATAAAAATGGATTTTTTTTTTCTGTCTGCATCCAACAGCCTTTAGTTTGCATATAATCATAGTGACAATTTTCACATATACATTTGATGACTGTTTTAATGCATGTGCTCTTGGTGAGCAAAGGGTGGTCAGTACCAGGGTAGTATGTGCTTTGAATGTTTGGATTTGGATTTCTTCATCTCTGTGGCGAATAGCAAGTTGATTCTTCACTAAGAGTGTCACTAAAACTGTAGTCACTAAAAGAATCTAACACATAATTAATCTCTGAGTCATATCTAGATACACTACAAGGTCTGCAAAAATTCTACCAGTAATATGTCAGCAAAATTTTGACACACAGAGTCTGATTTTTTCAATCCTGTTAGGAGTGTGACTGGTAATAGGCAGAATTGCATGCAAAAATCTTGGCTCTACAAATAGAAATACTAAACTGTGATCATCTGCTCTTCCACTCTCCTCATTTGCACACACAATTAACAGCCAACTTTTAAAAAATTCTGATATGCTCCAGTGACTAATAATATAGTGTGTAATTAGACTGCTCATGCCTTCTCTGAAGTATAGGACACAGAGTCTCTCTGACTCGATAAGGTACATCAGCACATCAGTTGGAGAGCCTATTGTGAATTCTACTGCAAATTCAGAACTGCCAATCAGCATTTTCTTCTCACAGAAAGAAAACAACCAGGAAATTATGTTTGTATAACATGCATGTAACATAATACATTAAATTGAATCATTTGGTAAATGCCATCTAGGCAGTATTGAAGCATATTCCTCATATACAAGCTTAGATGTTGCATTTTATTCTTAGTCTGTAGGACGATGAACACTATGACCTTAACATTTTTTTAGCAGTACTTACAATGAATTTCCAGAATGCTGTTTGGGCTGGGGGAACAACAAAAGGGAATGAAAAGGAAGATACTCCAAAATTTGGAACAAGGTTAACACATGCCTACCTGGGTTGCTCTCTTTTGGGTACCCTACCATCACACCTAAATTTGTGACTCTAGAGACCTTTTACTTGCCTTCTTCACAGAAGATTTCTTAAAATGAAAGGATTACTACTTGCTAGCAATTAGAGATAATCAATGTGATTTAGGCTGCTTATATTATCTCAGGATTACAAAAGAAAACAAGTATGAGGGACAGGCCACATGTTCCTACAGCACTCAAAATAGAGTGGCTTTAGGGACAGGCCACATGTTCCTACAGCACTCACATCAAAATAGAGTGGCTTCCACAGTAGCATAAAACATACAGCATTAAATGACTAATACACATATGGAGATTTCAGGTATGCATATAGGTTCCTGCAAGCCAGTCAATTGTGAACATCAAAGGCTTATTTTTCTAGGATGAATGAGAAGATCAGCGGACAAAAACTACATTCAATGTGTGCAAGGTAACTTTCCCGTGAAAGTCAAGTCATTTAATGCTCTGCAATATGGTCACATAATGAAAGTGGACAACCTTGTACTAAAAGAAGCATTTGATCCTCATTGCAAGGACACTAATATGACCAAGCAAAGGAGCCACTATAGCATCTATTGACTGTTTGACAGCTATCTAATGGGAGCTGCTAATCTTAGTCAGAACTTGCACCAAGTGTAATGTACACAGTCCTAGCTGCACGGCTACCTTTTCTACGAGGTTTTTAAGTGCTCTGCAATTCTGCTGCATGGCACTTTTGTGACAGGAATCACAGTTAAATTATTGCCTGAACTACAAGTTTTCATGATCTACAGGTTTTCAGAGCTTTTCTACACATAACTCGAAATGACAACATTCACTGTCAAGCCAGGCAACTGGCTTTTATTAGCCCTATGCTCTACAGTCCACTCAAGGCACACCTCACCAGAGAATTCATACTTTTATGTCTATGATGGCAGTTACAGTGTGAATATATGACTTTGCTGGTCTTGACCAGAAATTCTCATGACTCAAACTGGCTCTAAGCTTTTTATTCTTTACTATTTAGAAATTAAGCTAAACATCATGTTAAATATTTCTTTCTCTACAAAAAATCACTCAACTCTTTAATTTAATGAAACATAGTTTTATGAGACTCTTTCTACAGCTCCAGTCTTACTCACAGACCTTGACCTCATTTAGCAGAAACAGAGATTGATTTCCTTGAAAAATGTTCTTCCAAGTACACTGTGATCTTTTAAGTTCAAGCTAAAGTGAATGCTACAAAAACATATAAGCATCAGAGTCTGTATGCTTACAGATGGTCTCCTATCTTGGCTTTCAATTGGTAGTTCAATTTGAATGGTGTCACCCCTGAAAATCTGTTGTCAGCCCAAGAAAGTATTGAAAATGGAGAAATTTATAAGTGTCTTAATGGAGAAACTTCATGGAAGCCTTACAAGAGCTCTGTGAAGACCAAGGGTAAGAGTTGTGAAGACATGAACAGAATGACACAACAGGGTTTATTGATCTTCATAGCTGGACAACCCATATGCTGCTCACCAGAAAGGAAAAAACCCACAAAACCTCAGTGTTAATGTCTTGCATTCTAACTACCAGTAAGAACTTCCTGGAAAATCCACTTCATAGTCATGTTGGTATTATGGAGCTCTGACTGTATCAACAAATGTCACCACTATGATCATCCTGCCTGGTCATGGATACATTCCAGGTCCTGTGTGCCCAGTCCAGGGAGCCACTAAGAAAAGAGATGAGGCAAACAGAGGCAAAAATGTTCTGCTCATATCCAAGGCCAATGAATTGCTACATGGGAGAAAAATGACTCTTGGAAGAAACAAAAGCCCTCTCTGAAGGTATGAGATAAAAGAGCTCATCAAACAAGGTGGAAAGTTCATTGAATTGGAAGAAAACAGTCATGCTTAGATCAGAACTTAATCTTACTCATTTTAACTTGTTCACAATAAAAGTAAAAAAATTAGCAAATATAAGCTTGGTTTGGCATTGAATATGAAGCATTTGATTAAAAGGCAGAGAATAATAGGACTATTGCAACTGGTCCCTAAAACAGGGCTGTAGCACTGAACTTCCCGAGTTTAAGGCTTAAGAAAAACACAACTGAAAACTGAACCAAACCCTCATATATACTGTGGTATATAAATGCAGTTAAAGAACTTTAACCACCTTTTCTTTCATGGTTATAGTAACTGATGGATATTTGTTGTCACATAGTAGATGGAATGGAAATTATTTCTGGTTTTATAGCAATGCTGTGAAATTGAGTTAGATTTGGTGGAAGTCTTAAGCTACTTAAATCAACTTGTCTCATTTCACCTCTTCTGGCATAAAAATTAATAAGAAACAGAAAAAAACTTATTTTCACAGGAAAACATTTACTACAAATCAACTTGCCTCATTTTGCCTCTACTGGCATAAAAAATAATAAGAAACAAACAAATCTTCAGAGGAAAACATTTACTACAAATATTTTTCATGCAGCTCTACCTATGAAGAAATTGAAATGGCAACCATTTTGAAAGTGGACTATTTTTCACAGAATTCCATGAAAAAAGTTTGTAAGCTATGGCAAACTGGGAAATAAATCTTAATTTATGAACAATGTCTGGAAAAATGACTGGTACTTTCAAAAACTTAAGTTTATCAAGGACCTCACAAAGTACAATGTACATAGAGTACAATAGAGACAGCAAAAGTGCAGAAGAGAAAGTCTGTGGGCACAGTCCTTTTGCCAAAGTGTGGCACAGGATAGTGGTTGCACCCCCTATGGAGGCAGGAGGGCTATTTTGCCCTTAAGCAGAGAACACAATATCTCAGCTTCTGCTCTGAGGCTTCATTTGGTTCCACCTAAACCACAGAACCACTAGCTACATTTAATCTATACATTTACAACAGCAATAATTTAAAATATTTTACAAAAAAACCCCACGTTAACAGTAACTTTGATTATATTTGGACATGATTATGATTGAAAATATAAAAAATAATAAAAAAGAGTATCACAGATTTTTATACTATTATTTATGGACATGTAATTTGTTTCCACTGTGCTTATGCAATCACACCTCTTTTGTGGCTCTTTTTCCATGCATGTTTCAGTAAATAGATTCAATGGTCTGCACATACCTAGAAACAATTAAAGTTAAAAGATTAAAATACTTTTGCAAAGTTTATTTTGAACTTTGTTCATGTATGTTGACATATGCACAAAAATGGCATAGAACAAGAATCTGATTGTAGGAATTATACTTATCCAATTAAGAATCAGAAAATAATTCTAGTAATATGCAGGTAAAATCAAAACAAACTTAAGTTACTGAATACAGAACACTTCTAATAAGCCCCTGCAAACATGCTAAAAATTATTCATAGAAATAAATTTTTCAGATCAGTGAACATGTCTTAAACATTTCAGAAATGGCTTTCAGAATAGCTTTTAAATCAGGAACTGAAAAAATTACTTGATGAAACTACTCATTATGAATAATTGTCTAATGTTGGATAGCTGAAAGGGAAAAATGAATAAACATAATGATAAATTGAATAGCACAGGTCAGTTTTATAATGTCACAGAATTTAACTGTGACTTCTACTTGACTGACTGATTGATCTTTACTTCCACAGTTTGTGATTGAACTTTTATCAATTTGGTGAGGTCACACAGGATTCACTCTGAGAATTCGACACTGGGAGGAATATGGTGATGGTACCCCTGTGTTAGGTGCCACCTAAAATGCTTGTGCATGTACTTCATGTACATGTTTGTAAGAAACTCAGATCTGAAGATGATTTCTTCTTCACTGTATACACTCTGTACAGAAGCTCATCAAAAATCACTGTGTTGAGATATACAAAATAGTAAATAAACATCTTACTGTTGAAGGATGCCTGACTTCACCAGCACATTAGGCATTCATGCACTGCACGTTTCACTCTTGGGTGCTCAGAGGGAATACCAAAGCACCAGACCCTGCTATTTTATACTAGCCTTGAGAGAACGTCACACATTGGTGACATTAAACACAATAATAAAGAATAAATTTTAAACTTTTCTTTATATACGTAGAGAGCCAAGAAGTCAAAATAAAATAAAATGTAGTAAAGAATATCTCCATTTCACCTCAACTACACTGTATTAGGTATTCATCAAAATAGGAAAATCAAAGTCAGGGAGGGAAAGAGTGGAACAGGAAGCACGAAATGAAGAGAAGGAAAAGGAAGTACAATCTTAATTCTCTTTTTTGTGTGTTACTATTCCTAATAATGCCTCAATTGATATAACTTCATAGATCTCAATGGAATTTCTCCTGAGATAAACATGAATATAGTGAAAGTTAATGGAATCAACTTAATATCTGTTTTGATATTTGCTAGTTTACAGTAATAATAAAGAATATGTATTTTTCATAATATTGAGTAGGCACAGTTTCTAACCCAATAATAATACACTTTAAAGGAGAATGGTATTAGTAACTCATCATTTCATCATATAGAGCTACCATAAATGAAATATACTTCAAGGAGCTCCTGAAATTTATGTTATAATTAATGGCAAATGATAAAGTGTACATATACTGGAATAACAAACACTTCAAGGTGAAATGCTTTAGTTCTAGATTCTACTGCAGAACATCACCATAAGTATTTTAAAAAATTGCGTAAGTAGTGCATTTTAAAATATTTTAAATGAAATTAAGCTCTAATAGTCTGTAAAAACTGCCTGCAGAGTAATATGTAAGTGTGCAGTAAATATTTTCATAGGATTGAAAAAACTTCAGGAAAACGGTTCTTTAAAAGAGAAACACCGTAAGCAAATTACTATATATATCAAACCGGTGATATATGCAAAACGTCCTGATAATTCTTTATTACTTCCTCGTCCTAATTTAATTTCATTTCAGGGTGAAAGGTGAGTGGATTCATACAATCTACTTTAATTTGTGTGCTAAAAAGCCATACGCCCTTAAACCTGAATGAAAAGTGCGCAGCCTTTTCACTTCATTACATCTTAGCTATTCAACAGATATCTCATCCTTCATTTCAAAACATGAGGTTCATCATATGTTAAATGTCAGCATTATTGGGTAAGCTCAGGAGGAGCCATGGTCTCTACACTGTTTGTCCTCATACATAATATGAACATTATAAAAACCATCCATAACTGCTATTGTGGACCCACATTTTTTTGTTGACATAGAGTACACCTTGTAGAAAGATAGTCATTCCAATTTTAAAAATATAAAGTAACTGAATCTGCCACATTTCCAAGCAAATTGTTCTGGTAATTACCCACTGATATATAGCTGCCTCTAAATGCATATGGTATCCACTTCCAGCTAATAGCTCTTGATTTTTTTTAACAGACCTTTTCAGGAGACCTTACCATGAGCCATGTTCCCTTATGCTGCTGTAACACAGAACTATTTCATGCCCTTCTTTGTCATAGACTAAATTAAATGGGTTTCTTCAATGACATTTGAAGGCAGATTTTTCAGGCTTTTATTAACTCCTGAAGCTGCCTTCCATCCAGTCTTTGGCTACCTTATAAAATGCAATTCTTATCAGATATGCAATAATGTTGTTATGCTTAACAGTAAATACAAATTTGTTATGAATGTCTCTGTCTACAAAGAACTTGACTGAAAATGTCAAGTAAATCTGTAATAGTGGGGCCTGAGTCTTTCCCCGCTTTTCTCCCTGAAGATCCTAATTTGAACTATAAACAAAGTATAACATATAACATAAAAGATACCTATTCATAGCTGCCTTCAGTTCACATATTAGAATTTTTTTGTGTTTATATTTGGAGTGTTAATTTAAAACCATAATTTTCAAATTCATGAATTTATGTTCAGAGACAGATTCACATTTTACTAATAATTAGATAAATCAAAAGCATTTCTCTTGAGACTCATCACATTAACCTGTATTTTCATAAATGTAACTCAGAATCATACCCAATGTTTAAGTAAACTAATTTTATTCTTCATACATATTTTCAGCCATTACTGTTTACTAATGTTAAATCTGTACTGCACGGAGAAAAGGAAACAAAATTACATTAGCTCCATAAAACAGTAGCTGATCTAAAATTTCATGTTTACCCTCTTTCTCGGGAAGCTCACAGTAAAGCCAGAACTAGTGATCATTGTTCACTCTGATAGTCAGGCTAACCCCTGCTGAAACAGCAGTGCATGGGAGCACTAGCAAAGAAATGGGATGTATCATTGTTAGAAAACTTGCACTACTGCAACTGTAATATCCAGTGTATTTTCAGAGTGTACAATTTAAGGCACTGCAGAGAAGATTCAAGGAAGAAATTTTGAGTAACATGGATGGTTGCTTTCAGAACTGTATGATTTCTGTAATAATACTTTCCAGCAGATAAATGAAGGACACTGGTTTCAGTAACTATCCATCTTGAAATTACTTGAGCATGAAACTTATTAAAAAAAAAAGAAATATTTTTAACCTTTTTTTTTTTTTTTAGCTTACAGGTGACAGCTGCTTAAAGGATATTTGTAAAGTAATTGTATTCTTTCTATTCTAATTATGGTATTTATGCATTACTATTCTGTACCTATTTCCTAGCCAATGAGTATTCAGGGTGGAGTTTAGCTCTGCAAGGGTTTATAAAATCCCTCATTATTATCGGAACTAGTGAAGGTAGAACAGCCACAGAACACAAGTGGCTGAAGATACGGGTTGAATCTTGTCTTGTAGGTGGGGAGAGTCCTGGGATCTGCAATACTGTAAAGCCACAGAGAGTTTGGCCATTTGCACTTTGAATTCCTTTGTTTCTTTCCCAGAATAGCTGTATGGAAGAAGGTGGGCTCCAGCAATATTGGGATATATATTTCTTTTATTCAGTCTCTTCCATTTTATTTCAGGTTTAAGAACAAATATGGTTAGGGTGAAATGAGAGGAAGGCCCATCATTTTATTTGACCATCTTCCATAAAAGGTTTTTGTAGAGCAGTGTACACGTACACTCCACAAACTCACCAAAAACACATAAAATAAGATCACACAATTAGATCCAGCAAAAGCTGTTATTCTTCACATGACAGAATACGTAGAACGTTAAAAAGTGATGAACCAACTCTTTTTTTTAGTACTTCATTCGGTTAAACTGGGTTTGTACAAACTCTGAAAGCTTTGGTAAAGACAAATCCCACCTATTTCTTGACAGTGCGAAGAACCATAAAAGGACCCTGAATCTTTTTAGAGAGGAGGGAATCTGTTGATTTTGGACCTGGACTCCAGTGGTACAAGGCACCACGGACACGATTCAGAGACAAGATCTTTCCAAGATTCATAGATTTGGAAACAGTGGCATCTGAAGATCAAGAGTAAGAGCAAAAGACACAGAGGGTATCCTGCATCCTCCAAGTTCTCCTTTTTTTTTCCTTCAGAAAGCACTGGCCCACCAATTACGCTGCTTGGGAACCTGGGAAAGCCAAGGAACCCATGGATCGATTGTTCCTCAAGTTTCAGGCAATCAGCCCACAAGGTTTACCTGATGCAGAAGCTGCCATCAGGCTCAGATATGGCCAGCTAATTTGTTTTCCTTGGTCTTGCAGTTTGAATCCTCTGCCTAGTCCTCTGTTAATTCTCACATGACTGGGAACCGTGCAAAAGAACATTTTTTCCCTCTAGTTTTCAGGGGCTGTGTGACTATTTGCACTGAATATGCAGCTATATATTCTGCTATTTTCTCATAAAATTTTGAACTCCAATCTGACAGAGGCAACCATAGCACCTGTAAAGATGATGACACTCTTACAGCTCTCATAAAAAAATAGGAACTCACACCAGGTCTGAACGTTTACAAGTTCACATCTCATAACTTCTTATGCCTGTGTCTGATTACTCCAGTTGAAGAAAACAGCCTGACTACTGCTGCCACAAAAAATGATATGGGAAAACACTAAAGATACACATGGAGTAAGAAAAACACTACCATGATTCAATTAACTATGCAGTCAGTTGACTCACACAAAGCTATAGAAAGTCACATTTCCCAGTCAAGGGAGCAATGTTTTACTCACACAGCTACTTGCTTTATGCTATGATAATGAACATATCAGCACCATTAATGTTTTTATCTTCTAGACTTTTGAAAACTTGAAATCTATTAATATCCAAGTAAAAAGTCACCTCCTTTTTCACACAACTTCCAAGCAAGTCAGAAAATCTTTGAGAAAAAAAGTAAATTTCCCAGGCATTTTAACACTATTTTAAAGTCTGGATTGGGAAAGGTAATTGAAACGAAGTGTATAAGGCTTAATCTTTTTTAAATGTAATGATGGTGACATACAAGGATTCCACTGCCTACCAGTCCAAAAGACGAAACAGTCAATTTAACATGAATTTGCTTTGCTGCTTTACATCTCACTTGGACACATAGGGCATTCTTGTGAAAGTAACTAGACAGAATGATAAAGAGAGAATTTGAGTTTAATTATGACAATTGTAAAAAGCATTATATCTGACTCCTTTTCTTGATGGTTCTTCTTTTTTTTTTCATAGACAGAAGCTCAAGAAAGTGGAATGTGCTGTACTAGGAAGTTTGTAATTCAAAATACAAATATACAAATGAGTTTGTAATTGTCGGTAATTGAATAGTTTTTGTTAAAGACGATGATATGACTTCTTCTCATGCTAGTTGCAGTCCTAAATGAACTCCACAAGCAGTAATTTTTTCTTTTATGATGTAAGAGATATTATTCTCCCTTTGCTTCCACAGATAACTTCAGCAAACAGCTAACTTCCCTTTGCTTTTAGGTGATTTGCCCTCAGAAGTACACGCTCAGGGATACATAAGCAGCATTACTCTTCTAAAGAGTAATGTTCTGGTTGAAAGAGGAGGTGTAATGGAGTATGATAAGAAACATGAAGAGGAGTGAGTGGAATATGAAATGCTCCATGGCTAAGGCTTGGCTGCCTTAGAGGCAGAGGAGACGATAATAAGCAAAGAAATTGGCTCTGGTGGTATTAAACTACCTGCCAGAGAAAATGTTTTCTGTTTCACCTCCTGGTCAGTTACGTCCCGTTGTAGATATTTCTTAAGTTCTTGGAGTTTGGGGCATGTAACGGCATCCTCCATTGAAGCATGAAGAAACAGAATGTACACAGCTTCCCAGAACATCATATGATACCGACGAGATGAAGTGAAACAGGAATGTCTCAGTGACGCCCACAGGAACAGTCACCATCGCCAAATTGTCAGCATGCCTCTGCAATGCCAGACCACAGCGAGCATATGGATAGTTTAGGCTTTCTGCCATTAAACTAGATTAGCAAAGCACATGGTTCATGCATATCGAGTCTAGCTTTGTGTCCCTGGAAAAAATATTTCCACTACAAGTAGCCTCCCATACTCAGGGAAGAAGGGCTAGTTCTTGGGCAACTTCCACAGAACAGCCTGCTGCTGCCTTCTACACCCGCCAGGTTCCACGGTGTCTCGCTGGAGAAACCCTTCATGTGATCTGCGATTACAACTCTGAGACCATGAACCAAGGTGTGAAAAAGAATACCCTTCCCTTCTGTCAAGCTACCGTGACTGACAGTTCTGCAAAATTCCTCCAACAGATGACACTACCGGGGATTTTCATTCCGTTACAACCCGTGCAGGCTGTATGGCAGCAATTTGTTCAAAGCCTGCTCTCCATGACCTCCCCAGGCGAGAGCGCTTTAGTGAAAGATATACACTGCCCAGAACCTTTTGTGAAAAAATGCTCTGTGTCATTTGGAAGACAAAACTTCCAGTCTGGTGGAATTGGATATTTCAAGTTTCATTTTCTTTAGAAAAACATTAAGCCCAAGCCACAAAAACACCACAGGGTGAATAGCACAACATATGACTGAACTTTGGTCTCTCTAGAAACAGATTCTGGTATAGCCTGCAGTGCTGTCGTCTACGTTGCCAAGCCATTTTGTACATTTTCATGCATTTTCCTTATGGAAGATTATTCCAGCAGAAATTTATTGTTCAAATTTGCAGTATATTGACAAAACTAAGAAAACCAGAATATACTATTCTATATTGCAGTTGACTAAGTGGCTAATTTTTATCAGCCCTGAATGAAGTAAAAAAGAGGTTATATAAAATGTTCCTCCTTTTGAAGCTGAACTGGCTATTTATATCCCAGTGCATAACCCATATTCCATCTCTGAGATCTAGGAAGGTTTCCAACTAATATGCTACGGATATAACAGTGGCAATCATGTACCTGTACATTTGCTCCACTTCAAACAAGCAGAATATAAAATGGGATGAAATTTAAACAGTAAGATAAATACTAGTTAACATATACATCCATCATTCTGCAAACACATATGATTAATTATACTAACTTGAATAATCCTATGCAAATTAATCTATTTGCAAATAAAAATTCATAATATTAAATATTTGTGAAACAGAGGACAAAATGTTCATGTCAAACTCACAGTTGAATAGAGCACTTAAAATTTTTTTTTAGTGTTTGCCTTCCATTTTTTTGGCATATTAATTGAATTTTCTTTTGCACTGGCAGCATACAGGAATGATTTGATCAAGAACTCTTTAAATATTAACAATGAGCCAGAGGAGTCTCAGAGGAAAGAATCTTGTTAGTTGCAATGTAAATGCAAACTTATGCAATGTTTATTTCTGGCATACTACTATTGTAGTCTGTCTCACAGGCCAAAAATGTTATTACCCAACATACTGTAATTAGACATCTTTTCAATTAATGTAGAGAAATGTCTTTTAAAGTCAATTAGGCAATGTCAGGTATCAAGGTATTCTTTCTTAATATTTAAATGTTCTATAAAACTGAAGGTAACAATTAGCTATGTAAAATTTCAGTGGAGGAGCACTTTACTACCTCTCCTCCCTTATAAACTTTAAGCATACGACTTCAGACAAGAGTTGAAAATAAAACTGCACATCACTATATAGGCTTGCTCTTCAGCAAAAATATGCCATGCACAGCATTCTGCAACACCAATCGCTTTCATTGCTAAAATTATCATTCAATACTGACAACTACTAGTAATTTTATATAATACAAAATTTTCCAAGTAAAATATCTTTAAAATATAATCTGGAAACATTTTCTTTATTATCTACAAATCAGAAAATAAACATTCAGGATTTTGACTGAGAAGGAACTTCTTTACTTTGAGGTTGGCAGAGCACTGAAATAGGCTGCCCAGAGAGGGGGTGGAGTCTCCATCTCTGGAGACATTCAAAACCTGCCTGGACACGTTCCTGTGCAACCTACTCTAGGTGGACCTGCTTTGGCAGGGGGGTTGGACTAGATGATCTCCAGAGGTCCCTTCTGACCCCGTATCATTCTGTGATTCTGTGATTTAACATATTAAGTATAGGAATCTAGTTGTTCTAGCAAGTCTTCTGTTCCTACACATAAAAGTTAGTCACTGCTTGCATAAGGAAATATTGAAATGAAGATCACTCCAAACTGGATACACAAAAATAGGTATGTTTAAATAGGCCATAGCAAGACATTGTTGGTAGAGACTGACCAACCACTTTTAAAAACTCTGACTTTGTACACACACTTGTCCTAACAGCTCTTACCTATGCTAAGCATCATATTCTTGAGCATAATTTTATCATATATAAAAAGGTACTTCCATGCAGCTATGCTGCTGAAAGCAGACCTTAAAATGAACATGAGTTATACTGCCAATTTCTTTAAGGTTCATTTACACTAATCTTTAGGTATACTGGATGAAGTTGTAAGCCTATAAAAGAACATGTCACTGATGCCACTGTGAATTTCACGAGCGTTTGAGGTGTTATGACTGTGCACAACAAACTGCAAAACACTGGAAGTTTTATTTTTACGGGTATTGCAGTTTCTAAGAACTATGAAAATATTCTTGAACATCTAACACCTTAACAATTACCAGTCTAAGAATGGGCATGTATACTATATTCCCATAAGGAAGAGATACTTGTAGTTTATACATTACTTTATCTTGAAAAAATCTGCTTGCCATATTCATGACAACGCAAACACATTCACATGTGTTCTTACTCATCTGCTTCATGAATATTCATTTACCTAACTGATTTGGAAGTACTGGTCTTCTAAGTATTAGATAATCCTTCAGAGAATTTTGCATTCTGAAATGGAAATAGTCCTTTTCCCCTGGACAATTGCCAGCGACCAGAATCAAGGTGAAACCTGAACCTTCATCCTTCATTCAGGACCCCCATAATCTCTGCATAAAAAGAATGAAATGAAACATGAGCTCAGCATTCCCTTATTGCTATTCATTGTTCATTGAAGTATTTACTCTGTGTTTATGGAAGATTTTTTTTAATAAGGACTTGTTGCTCAACTAATTTCTGTCCTAAATTCAGAATTATCTATAGAATAACACATTCCTTCACTGGCTTAAGAGATATCAAAGGGACTCCTAGGTATTTACAGATAGGATGCAGACCAAAAATGATGATTCACAGTTCCTCACATACTGTTTATTGCATTTCTCGCTGCCCATCTGTCCTCCCCCTAACCTTGACATAGCAACTTTCAAACAGCAGTGGTGCGATGAAACCATGAGGAACTCCAGGGAATCAAATCTTGACACAGGGGAACATCCCCATTAACAGGAAGCTAATAGGGATTGGCAGCTAGTATTTTGAAGGCTGTTTTAAAATTCCCATTTCTTGCACAGCAAGGAAAAAAGCCTTACCTCTTAAAGATATATGTTGTTGGATTATGACTACTTGTTCAGTGAAATGTGACATTGCCTGTAATTTACTATTGTATTTCAATAGTTGGAATGTGCAATACGAATGAATCTGCAATATAACAAGTCAGATATAAAATAAGAAGGGAAAAAGGAATTGCTTTCTTCCCTTTACCACTTCTGGAGATTACATTTAATGTGGTTTTGGAAAGGAATTCATTGAAAAAAATTTTTCTCTATATAAAAGAAAGAGAAAAAAGAACATCCTTCCTATCAAGTCAGGCAAGAAAACACTTTTACTGCAGAACACTTATATCACTAAAATATTTGTATCATTGTTATGCGATTAGGCTAAAAATAAATCTATTCATCATTTTATAATACTGTAGAAAACTATGTTTGCATGTAAATTACTGCAACACCCACATTGACTGATGTTTTCACCCTACAGAAAAATGCCAGAGTTCCATAAACATATTTATAATACTTATAACCAGGTTAGTGTTTTATAAAAAAAAAACAAACAAGGGTCAAATCAATACAAATACTCAACATACAAATTTCTGGGTTTGGGTTTGGTTTTTTTTTCCCTACTACCAACATTTCAGTGAATTTCATGGATCAAAATTGAAGGGGCCAGCAGGCCCAAATCTTCTCTTTTACCATCTCATGCTGCATGTTCAAGTTCTCCTCATTTTGGCCAAATTCATTTGAGGTCCAGAAAACAACTCCTGCAAACCACTGTTGCCCTTCAGGTTTTATATTCAAACCAGCAACACTCATATCTGGTCTTTGCATACATCAAGATTCCCTTTTTACTTTCTCCTGCCAGTATAGTCACCAAGCAGCTCACTTTCCACGAGGAGGGAAATTTCTTTTTATAAAACCCTAAGCACTCACACATAAATCAGAATTTACATGAATCAAAGTAGGTGAGGGCAGGATTCACAGCTACCACAGAACCACCTATGGGTTGCCATCAGCACCAGCAGTGCCACAGGAAAAAATCTTGATAAGTTATCAGCTGTAACTGAGGAATAAATAAAAAGGAAGAGAACTGAACTGTGACAGATGATAACAGCAGGTTGCTGAATTTTTCAGTTACTTGCAGACTGCTTGTGGGAAGAGTCTGAGGCAATGTACTCTCATCTGCACCTCATTTGCACAGTGGTGACATTCATGAAGCACTCCCATATTTACAGAGGTAAAGACACATATTCAAGTTCAGACTTCACATCATGTCATTTTTGTCAGGTCCCACAGCTATATTTAAGTAGGTAATATGAGGGAAACTCGTGAAATTTAATATCGTATGAGCCAAATATGCAAATGTTTCTATAAACACGCACCCAAATCTCCAGATAAATCGACAAATTGTTATTCTGAATTTTTTCTAAAGCACTGTCAGACTGTTTCAAGTTCCTTATTGTGACAATACACATTAATAACATTTTTCTGGTATTGCAAAGATGATCATCAGATTACATGGCCAAATTCTGGTTCCACACCATCAACTTCAGCACATCACAGGTTCCCACAGCATTCAAAATCTTGCCAGAGCTGCCACTCTCTCTTCACTCCTTGTCTACACTCAAACACGTCCTTACAAACTAAAATAAATTTGCAATATGGTGGCTTAAATGTAGCATTTTTCACAAAGGTGAAACCAATATGGCAGCAACGAAGGAACATTTTTCTGCAACAAATATTTGTTGCTCTTCAAAAAGAAGTGAATTTAAGTCCTCTGAAGTTTATTTTAAAATGACAAGTTCAGGAAAACCTTTAGATTTAAGCTCCATTTTTGTGAAAGGCACCTGCAAGCAGAGGGCTTGTTTTTCACTTCCCATTCATCCATTTATTGCCCTAGTCCTACCAGTGTCTGACCAAGCAAGCATTGAGAGAACCACTGAACTTGAAGGACTTAGATGTGGGCTTGCACACAGCTAAAGAACTTACTTGGAAATACTGGCAAAAATGCAGTATGAAGTATAGCTGACTTGATTGAATATGCCATAATGTCAAACAGGTGGTACTAAAACTCTATGAATCACAACAGCATTTTTTATATATGAGACTAGTGGCACCACTTATTATAAAGACTGCAAAACACCTTATAACACTTCCTTTCCAGCTGCTTTTAACCTTAACATACCTCTGCACATACAGGCTGACATTTTCCATTATTGGGAGTTTTCCTTTTTCTGAATATTCTTTGAAAATTTCAGTCAAAAGAATCCCACTATTTCTGCAAAAAAAGCTCATGAAAATATGTTGGTTTGCTCATTTAAAAAAACGTGGTGATGTTTGAAAATTATGTACATCAGCTCCTTTGTACTTAAAACAAGGATATAAAATTTGCCAGACACTTCTTATCCATTCTTGTGAGTATTTGCTCAGACTGAAGACTTAAAAAAACATGGTGAGACTTAGGTTTTAACAGCATTTCCACAGTTCCTCAACCCCAAGGCTTACTTACATTTGTAGATGCAATGCAAATGTTTTGAACACAAAAAGCTATGCAGTTCTAACTCTGAAAAATTATGTCTTGATCATATGGGTGTGCTGTATATGTGGTAGAACTTTCTCACATACACAACTTATCTGATTCTGTAACATTTCAAACATTGACTATGTATACACATAAAAATGCATCTCAGGTTGACTATTCTGTATTACTAGGAGAAAGAATTACTTGTCTACAAGTTTTTAAAAAGATGCCATATAAAGAACTTCAGAAAAGATGCATGATCCCTATTTTGACATAGTCAAAGTGATTAGCATATTACAGTGTAATAGCTTCTGGGAATTATTTGGAAGGGATTCAGCCCAGATAATTCTGTAAATATTTCAAGGAGTCCATTAAGTGTTAGCAATGCAAGGATAAAATGAAATGCCTATAATACAAGTGCTGGAAAGGTACTGAACAAGTGTGCTACCTACCACACAGTGGAGAGGGCAGTAAGTAAATGTGACTTGGCTGACTGTCAGGTGCCCAGTAAGCTGCTCTCTCACTTCGCCATCTCAACAGGACAGGACACTCACCAATTACTGTCATGGGCAAATGAGACTCATCTTGGAGAAATTAATTCTCCAATTCATTTATTGCCAATTAATAACAGAGTAGGACAGTGAGAAATAAAAACAAAACTAAAAACACCTCCCTACCTGCCTTCTTCCAAGGCTCAACTTCACTTCTTCAGTCCCAACTTCTACTTGACCAGCAGTGGTCCAGGGGGAAGGGGAATGGGGGTTGTGGTCAGTTTGTAACAGTTTTCTCTGCCACTCCTTCCTCCTCACCCCTTTCCCTGTCTTTTCCACAGGGTATAGTCCTTCATGAACAGACTGGTACAGAAAGCCTGCTGCTGTGTGGGCTTCTCTCCACGGACCACAGCTCCTGCCAGGAGCCTGCTCCAGTGCGGGCTCTCCATGGGCTGCAGCTTCCCTCAGGGCATGTACACCTGCTGCAGTGTGCCCAATCCACAGGCTGCAGTGTGGACATCTGCTCCATGGGCTGCAGAGGGCAACCTGCATCACTGAGGTCTTTCACCATGGGCTGCAAGGGAATCTCTGCTCCGGCACCTGGAGCACCTCCTCCCCTTCCTTCTGCACTGACCTTGGTGTCTGCAGGGCTGTTTCTCTCACATTTTTCTCACTTGTTACTACCAAAATGCTAACTTAATTTGGGATGGGAATGGGGAGGGAAAGAAGAGTGTGCTTGGGTTGATCTTCATCTTTCTTAGTCAATATACTCTCAGCCATGGTGTACTCAAGAGATGTTTCTAGAGGGCAATACAAGTTGGATAACTTTGATCACTGATACGAAATGCACACACACAATCTTGCCCTGTTTTCTCTCTAGCTTGCTCTCTTTTTGCAGTTTATTAATTTAACTCTACATATTTCTCCCCCAAAAAAGCTTTCAACCTCACAAATATCCAGATACTCCCATATCTGACATTTTTTGAGACGTGAAGACTAAATGAAATAATTAGGCAAAACCCTGCTGTGACACCACTTAATAAATTTTTCATATGATATATTTAGAAACCCCCTCCCCAGTTTCTCAGTGTCTAATACAACAATCTTTGCAGCCAGATTTTCTTTTCCATTGCGTAAATTCAATTGAGTTTGAGTTCAAATTCAGTTATACTGGAAACTATACCTAAACTGTGGAGTAATTCAGGCTACGCTGGAAGCAGAACTTTATTGTATTCACCTTCTGTAAAGCCCTGTGAAGAAGGAGGGTTCATATAGTAGCTGTAGGTTTTCTAATTACATATCACAAGAACCTGAAATTACTTAATAGCAGAAGGATTTCAGTCTGCTCCTCCCCTTCGTTGCAATAGGATCACGTTATTTTAACAAAAGCACCAATAACTGCCTGTCCTCTACTACAACGAAGACGGCTGTCCTGTGACCTACAGGGCTGTGCAGTGCTCTCTTCCTTCATTTATACAACTGAATAAATTGTAAAGCTGATCAATTCACTAAAAAGGGAATTGAACTCCCATTGCAATTGTTCTCTTTTTAATCCTGGCTTGTTTCTCACCATTTCCCACATAATAACACCCTACGCTCTGTTAGAAATGTTGCTGTTCTCATTTCTTAGCCACTCCACTAAGGCAATGAATTGAGAGATAGTTCTAATTACTAGTGGTGAAAATGTCCAAGTGGACTTGGATATATGCAATACATTTACACACTTATTTATTCCAGCTCATTCTAATAATGCTTAGATACTTTGCCACTTTTTGCACACATTTAATTTGATGGAATTTTCTTTCTTTTGTTAACAGTCACAAAAACAATGTAAGCATGAATACTTCTAGAAAGCAATTTTTTAGAATGTGAGAATATGGGAATATATGCTCATTGAAGGACAGAAGCACCTGAAACCTCAGCTTATTTTTACCTAAAGGCAACTAAAGATATCACGTCTCTAAGAACTTGGTCCAAGCCTTCTTTTCTCTTTTCTTTAAAGCCAAATGAAACATTCCGTAACAATTCATCTCAGTGGTTGCTCTTGCAACTTCATGCAAGGGAGTGGGCTGTAATGGGCTATAAAATTTTCTTTGGGGATGCATGGTAATGGATATATTTAATAGAATCACCCTGTTGGAGCTGATCACTTCTAATTTGGCCAGGCACTGATAATGCTAAATGCATTATTGTGGTAGTCTTGACATGGGATCGGGTGGAGAGGAAAGAAGTGGAAATAAAAGAAGTATCAAAAGCTGAGTTATGATATTACAACACAGTAATCTCCCTCTTTTTAGAGGGAGATTTAGAAATTTAGAAATACAATTTTTGTTTCTCATTTCTTAATGTACAGCACTGTTCCCACAGCCCCACATAGAGCACTGATTTTTGCCCCCCACAACTGAATAAGCATTCCTCTTGCATTCAGACTTCTAACACAAATGGTCATAAAAAGCTAATGCAAACTGGCAGAGAACCTCAAGGACAGGCACAGAATCCCAAAATAATTTAGTTAATTTTTTTTTTCAAATTTACTAGATTTTAAATGTCCTTTTATCCTTTATTTTGTTGCCAAAGCATTTCTGCAAGGCTACCAATGGGCAGTGTTGCTTTTTTGCACGATTTCCAAGTTAATTCTTTGTTCTCAAAAAGAAATGCCGTTATTTCTTTCCTTTGGGGGAAAAAAAATCACAGTATGAGGGGTGAGATGATAGGGATAATTAGAGTAAATGGTGGTATAGAACACAATGGGAAAAATATCTTTTATGAAGACCACCTGTCTACTCATTTTTGTAGCCTGAATGATGTTTTGTTTTGTTCAGGGAAACAAATTCACTTAATAAAATCCAAAACACAGATGGCAGCTGCTAGAAAAAAAACAGTACAAGATTTTTTGCAAAGGGTATAGAAGTGATCTGAGCTCTGAATGGAAGAAAGAAAAATTTCCTCTTGCTCTGTCAATGGTGCTGTTTTCCAAAAGCTATCTCTCATGCAGTCTGAGATTTAGTTAAAGCAACAGTTCTTATCCTGAATGTTAGAAGTAAGGCCTTCTTCCATGTCACTCTAAGCTGTTTCTTAGGTATATTCTTTTCATGCATCTTCATTATTTTATTGTAAATTATTTGAAAAATAAGGCTTGAATCTACATTGTATTTATTCAGGTTAGTTTAAAATTAGTCAGGAGAAAATTCTTAAATTTCCATTCCTTGTTTTAGGTTCATAAATGCCAAATCTCAACAAATTAAGCACAAATTTTGAAAATAATCCCCATGGAAACCTGAATGAAAGCTCAACAGAGTATTAAATGATGAATTTTTTTCTACTTCCAAATCATTTACTGAAAAGCAAGAGTGGATTTTGACCAATTACTTGACCTGTGAGTTTTTGTTATAACTAGGAAAGCATTAATTTCAAAGCTTCTTTTGAAGCATTCGTTTACAGCTTCTAGAGCATATGGATTTCCAGTGTCTAGAGCACCTATATATACTAATATATACTGCTTACAAATCCTTTTGAGTTGCTACATTCCCCTGTGTTATTAAGACTGAGTAAGACTAAGTCTATTCAATAAGGAGTAGCAGGTGATATGTTCATGCTAGACCTCCTACTGTCTTACATGCAAGGGCCAACAGAATGAGCTCCCTCCAGCTTCAAGGTTCTGAAGTTACAGCATTTCTCCCTGTCAGGGCTCCAAAGAAAACCTGAACACACAACTGCTCTCATTAGCAGCATCTGTATGAGAAAATATTACCTCCTTTGAGGTGATAACAGTGGGGATCTTCTCGATAGACAATATCACTGAGAGATTTTTACTGCTAAGCTTCTCTGATATAACAGGACATTGGTCTCCTTGTCTTGCACTTCATTCATTGTCTTGGCAGACAAAAATACAACGCATTTGACTGGGCAAATTCTGAGTTTACAACCAGAAAATAATCGACTTAATTTCCTATATGTCTTCAAGAAGCAGACCACTTGTGCTTTATACATGCCATTTCATAAAAGGAAAGTTCAGTTAGAATGGCACTGCACAGAAAAGAGCTTGGCTTGGCATGACTCTGAGCTCTAACAATAGATCCTTTTGTCCAATATGATGAATCCACTAGAATCTGTCACAAAGACAGAAACACTTTTAGTAGCATGGCTGTTAATTAAGGCAGCAATAAAACATATAGACACATTTCAGAAAAAAATTATTTAGATGATTAAACTTATTGTAATTTGACTTTTTTAAAAGGAAATTGTAAAAATTTAAAAGGAAAGTAAAAATCAGACTCATAAAATGAAGGAAGTGCAATGCTCTAAATGTCAACAGAGTAAAAGTACTATCTTAATACTTTTATGAAGACTCTTTAAGGGAGTATTAAAGCAATAATAATCTGGAATTTAAATATCTTCAGAATTTTCTTACTAGACTGACAATTTCTGTTGACAGAGATTATTTATGAGCCTGTCACCTGTGCCAAAGAACCGTACTGATAACAGTGTATTGATAGAACACATATACTCTCCCTCTTTATACACATATGTGTGTCTGCATGTACATACCTGTGTATATGCAGTGTCTCCAGTATATCCTCCATCATCTCTTCATGTACATGTTGTTATGGATGAAGAAGGTAAGAAAAGAACTGAACAGATGGACCACAAGCCCAGTGAACCTGCTGGACTCAAAGGGTGGTGAGTAATGACTGAAAGTTCAACTAGCATCTGATCATCACTGGAGTTTGTTAGGATAGATACGGGCTCTAATACTATTAAATATCTTTAGAATTGATCAGGCTGACAAGGGGTGACTGCACCCTCACCAAGTTTGTGGGTGACACGAAAGTGGAAGGAGAGATAGACAAGCCAGAAAGAAGAGCCACCACACAGACACACATCAGCTGGCTGGAAGATTGGGTCAAGAGATTTGTACAAGGTTTAACAAAGATAAATGAGAACTCCTGCATCCTGAATAATTGCACTCAGCAGTACAGGCTGGGGTCTGACTGTGGGGGGAGCAGCTCTGTGGCCCTGCCCGTTCTAGTGCACAGCAAGCTGAACATGAACCAGCAGGCAAATATGTCCTAGGCTGCATCAACAGGAGTACAGCCAGCAGATGTAGGCATGTGGGATTGTCCCATCTGCCCTGCACTTGTTAGGCCAAACCTGAAATACTGTATCCTGTTCTGCACTACCAAGTCCTGGTCTCCCCAGTTCAGAAGAGACATGGAAAATGTGAAGGAGTCCAGTAGAGAGCCATCAAAATGATCAGAGGGTTGGGTAATTTGACACAGGAAGAAAGGTTGCTGGAATTCATTGTGTTCCACCAAGAGAAGAGAAGGCTCAGGGGGATTTAACCACAGTCTTGGAATACCTAAGAGGTAGTTACAGAAACAGGCATTTTTTTTCACAAGGATGCCCAGTGATATGACAAGGGGCAAAGGACACCAGTTGCTTCAGGGTACATTCCATCTGAACATAAGAAAAGAAATTCTTCACTGTGAGAACAATTAAACACTGGAACAGGTTGCCCAGAGAAGTGGTGGAATCTCTGCAAGACAGCTTGACTGGGCCTTGTACAGCCTAATCCAAGCCTCGCTCTGGGTCCAGGTGATCTGAACCAGGGGATCTTTGGAGGTTCCTTCCAACCTTGACTTTTCTGTGATTCCGTATGTGAACAAAGTAATAGAGTGATTCAAGGATTACAAACACACAATTGTTATGGTGTTTTTTTCACTCTGTATGAAAAATTGACTTAAATTTACTCATAAGCCACCAAGCCATGTCTGAGTTATGCTGTATATTCCAAACATATGTGGACAAAGTCTCCCAAATCATATCTCAAATGCACAGGTTTGTTGTCATATTTACTGTAAAAGAGGAAAAAGTTTGAAATGTTTATAGCATTTTCTAACTTAAAAAATCTTTACTGGACTATTCCTCTATGCATATTTGTAGGCTCTGTATCTTGTAATAAGCTTAATACTGGAGGACTGAGACAGAGAGTGAAGTAGGAATAAAAAAATTACAAAACAGTTTAAACCCATCATAATCTAAATTCCACACAGTAATGCAAATGATTCTGAGACTGTACTTATCAACCCTGTAGTAACAAAGAAGACTGATAATCTGTAAGAAAATGTCGGTTGGACTGAGGCTGAATACTGACCATTTTGGATCCAAGGTTGTAGAAAACTTAGGAATTAAAATGAAGCAAAGTCAGATCTCTAGGAACTGCAAATAAGAAACAGCGGCTACCTGAATGGGCTCAGAATCTTGGAAATATGTAAACACCTGGAGTAAAGCTGCAACACAGGGCAACACACTCTTTCTTTTACATATTGTTACAGTAGATATAATGTGTTTTATGAAGGATAGGGCTTTCTATATTAAAATATCCTCATTTGTGCAATGTAATATCACAAGTCAAACTAACTGAGGTACTCAATACTTCAGTTTGTCTTATTCCCAAACTATTTTTTTCCAGCAGACTCAACTGAACATAGCTTTAGCTTTAGCCTAGATTCTTCTCTGGTGACCAATCATACCTACTTTCTGAATAGCATAATAAGTCCCTGTCCTATCAGGTCAGTGTTACCAATCTATTTTTTCCTCTGAGGATCAACATTCCCTAACAGACTGAAACGATAAATGCAATTCTGCCACACTGCTACAGACAAACTGCAACACTAGTCTGTGTTTTAAATTTTTAAAGGCCCGTGAGAGAGAAGGAATTCCTTATGTTTTAAGTCACAAGATGGCACATACAACTTTCTGCTACTATATGGAAGGGAACAGCTAGTTTCATCAAAACCCAAAACGCATTTGCATGTGTACTTTCCTAAAATGGTGCACAGAGATTTTACTTATGCAAAACAAAATGAAAATTGGTATGAATACATAGATGTTACTTGAAAACTTTTAAATAAAGTCTCATGTTCCATAAAACTTACTCTTCTGCTGAAATAATGCTGGCTGCTTTGTGTTTGAAAGAAGCATGCAAAGAGGCTGCTTGAAGCTATAGATAAATAATAGATGATGCTCTTCCCAATGGAAAAGCAGTAAGTGCTTTTAAAGCCCAGCAAATTGAAGAAAATCTGTGCTCAGAAGTTCAATGGAGCTAGTATTTCACATGAAAAGAAAATTATATTCTGTTTAAATTTGTAAATGATCACTAGATTTCTGGGTCAGTGCCCATTCCCAAGTTAGAATAACTTTTGACACATTTTAAAGTGTTACTAACACTATTTCAAAGAGAATACAGGAAAAAGAAAGAGACCTTTCAATACGAAAAACCTAACCACTTTCTACAGTGTGACATTAAGCAAAAAGTCCCTGCACATTTGGAATTGTAAAAGACATGGTAACTTAATCGGTTAGTCTTCACTTCATTACAGAGGAAAGTATTTTATTTCCTGGTTCATTTTAAAATAAAGTCACAAAATGCAGAAAGTATTTGCCCAAGTCCAGGCAAAGATTTTCTTTCCAAGCATGAGAGAAAGAAATCTGTATTCAGCCTAGTAAGGCCATAAATGAGGTCTTGAAACATATGGATTTCATGAATAAGAGTAATTTTCTTTTTTCTTTTTTACTGCTTTCAAGCTTCATTTTCTTAAACATATCTCTACATTCATGAGTGAAAAGATAAGAAACGTAGACATCAGTAAAGCAAGGAATGACAACCAAAGGATTCCAGTTACTTAGCACCTCCTGCAGTATAAGCCAGAAAGTTGTTTTGGTTTTCATCATAGCACTGTTGTAAACAGCCCAAGCCAGGACATTGCTGAAAAAACCCATAAGTGGAAAGGGAACATTTTGCAAGAAATCCTCTTCTCTCACAGCAAAGGAGCTCTCTGTGAAAGCAGAAGATGCTCTCTCATCACCAAGAATGACACTGAGCTGAAAGAGAACAGCACGACCCTGAAAGACTAATTTCCAAAAAGAGTCATGGGCAGATCTTTTCCAGCTCCTCTTCAAACACTTTCCAAACAAGCAGCCTGTGGTATACTTTCAGAGGATGTGCCCATCATATCTCACAGCTTTTAAGAAGTTTTCTAAGCTTTTAAGAGCTTTAATATACTTTTGAGAAGTTCTGTTGCCGTCCGAGATTCCACTTAGAAATTTTGTCACATAAAATTAGGTTAAGGACATATCTAAGGGAGGCTTAGGGTAGACTAGTCAGATCTCCATGAGAACACACACACACAAAACCACACATACATTTATGCTGACATGCTCCATGAGGATGTGTACGCGCAAGAAAACAACAGGAATAAGAAGCAATTTCCTTATTCTACACATACACAGTCCCTGTTCCTATTCCTATCACACAACCTTTGTTTTCTTTACCAGAAGGTACAGCGTTTGGCAGATTTGAATAGGCTTAACAGTTCAGTCATGTCAGATTCCACTTAGACTGCTCCCACAACATGCTACAGCCACAATTCTCTATGAAGCAACACCACTGAATCCGTGCAGCACAATGTATAGTTTAATTCCTGACAGTGCTCACCTGGGCCAGTATTTTTGTTCTTGCCATATGCTTGTTCATGTACTTTTTAACACCTATTTAACCAGTTTTATGATTCTCTTCAGAGACTTGTGTGTGTTATTCAGATAACTGTCATTTAGGTAATCAAACCTAAATTCTATTTACAAATATTCACAAAGAATTATTTCATTGTAACCACTGAAAAAAATCAAGACGCAAAACTCAGAACCTATACTCTCCTTTCTCAACAAATATCCCACCTGGTCCCTCAAATTGCTCCTTTTCTGCTCCCATTTCCTCAAAATTTGCATTCTTGATGGCACAGTAATCCTGTAAGCTCAGCAGAAGGAATGGGAACTGCTGGGTTGTTAGGGTACCAAAACGCACACAGTGGGGCTGAGGGAAGTGCAGAATCCAGGTGTCGTACCTCCCAAGTGAGTAATCTAAGGAGGCTACTAGGCAAAAATTTGTATCATCACCCAAAACATCACCATTACCTTCTTTTCCAAGCATATATTGTCTTTTTCAACCTAGTCCAGCATATTCCAAGCATGCGCTGAGTCTACCTAGCAAATCAGGACACTTTCATCTCGCTTTAAGTGAGCTCTAGATGTTTGCTACTGTTTTCACACGCAGCTGAACGTATGCATTGTTGGAAACAGGTAACATCAATTCTGGATATGAGTTTATCAGAAAATAGAAAATATTTGTAAGTTTACCTACATATTGTAATGTATTCATTTAAAGACAAGATTTCCAACAATTCATGTCACAGACACAGATTTTTTATTACCTAATTAGTAATAAAGGTGCAGTTATAATTCACAGTACACAAGTAATGACATAAATGACACATAACCCTTCTATTTATATACTTGATTTTACATCCGATACCTGAATTTTTACTTCTAACAAACCGGAAAATGCAATCTTGTGCCTGAATACTGAACTAAGAAGTGCAAACACATTACTAGGAAATTAGTCTTCCATTCCCCCCCTGTCCCCACAATTTTAATGGCAGCATCAAATTACTAACAGTTTCTAATAAAAATACAAACATTTTAGTGAGAAAGTACTTTGGCCAGACCCATAAGTAATTTCATGCTGAAATACTGCTGCAATAGGACTCTGCACTGCAAACCAAATTCCTAAAAAAGTATGACAAGTTCTTATCCTCATCAAAAAATTAAATCACAATTAAATCTATGTGCAAGTGAATCAGATACATTTTAATGTAAAATCAGGAAAATGATCACAGTTGGAAAGATTAAAAATTGCTACTTCAGTATGAAATCCCTATCTTGCTAAATTTCAGTGGTTTATTAGGGGAATTTTTAAAGCAGAAAGACGATTCTTAAAGACACAGAAGTGTAATTGTAATATTCCTCTTTTCTGGGGCACTTGAAAAACCACAGGCTGAGGTTGCAAAACTGCCTACTCAGAGACCAGATTATGTTGTCCACTAAATTGACAAAAAGTATAATTGTGGAGTTAAGATGGTGTGCAGGGGTTTTTTCGAACAATTTAGAAGGTTTTCACTTCTTCCAAAGGCTGATCTAACCTTCACCTTTTTACTGCTAGGATGTACTTGCAAGCTCACCTAGCACTAACAGAATTGTGGGGGAAAAAAAAACCACAGCACAGAGAGAACAGATCTTTGAAGTACCAGGGCAACCACACCAAAAGAAGACTGTATCCACCTGCACCTCCTGAGCCAGTATGTTACTGCTCCAGCGTGTTTCAATGCTGAAATACTTCATGCAGAGAGAAATTTTGCCGTAATTTTCTAGTTTCTGATCAGCTGTTCTTAATATCTTTAAATTAGAGACATAACTGATCAAGCCATTTGCTTGAAAGCAAATGACAAGTAAGTTCATATTTAATGTCCAGAGCATACAATTAATACTTTTAGCTCAATGCTTGCAGTTGAATTAGCTTTCAAATCAGCTTTTACCATACCCTAATAAGATAAATAAAGGAAAATGCTGCAATCTATTAAGTATTTGAAATTAAAGCACTGGTACAGTGAAGAACTTTGGGTGACATTATTTTTGTCACAATGATGTAAACAACGCCTTCAGAGTTTGGATTTCCATTGAGACAGCGCCTGCTGCAAGTGGGATGAGATTTCAGCTGAGTTATCTTCATGCTGCAAGGAATCAAACAGCTCCAAAAAGAGCTGCTTCACTATTTCCATTAAAGCCATAACTGCAAAAGTGGCCTGATCTACTCTGCTACTTTTACAATCTCAGCAAAGCCACCTATCCACTGTACAGCTTTCTCTACTACATCCTCTCCAGTTCCCACTGCAGTTGTGCTCAAAGGAAGACTCTTGTCCTCAGAAGATTATTTCAAGTTTTACAAGAAGGGGGCCCTTCACTTGAAGCTGGAATGAAATGCACTCAAGCAAAAAATGTTGCATTGCTGGTATGAATCCTCAGTGTTCCTCTGTATGGCTACTTTTTGCAGGCATTCATTGTACTCCTTTAAGGGCTGCAGTTTTCATAAGACAGGGGAAAAATGCGAACAAGAAGTATTCCAAGAAGTCAGTTGCTGTTATGAACTCAACAGATGTTAGTATACTATAATCCCTGAGACTAAAGAAACTATTTAATTATAGAATGTAAGACTTAAATTGACAAATATCTCAATTTGAGACTTTGAAAAATCCACAATCTTACTTTACTTCTGTACGTACTGCACTAAGAAAAGGGCAATCCTGTCTAGATTGAAATGCAGGTGAAAATTTTGTTTTTTATTTGAAACTAACCCTTCCTGATAGCACATGTAAAGAATCAAAATCTGGCGTTACAGTCAGGTCCATGTTAGCCTGAGAAGTTTCCAGCTGAATCCGTCATCGTAACAGGAGAAATGAGACTGCTTGGATCTGCCCTGTTCTGCTGATATAACTCAAGTTATACTTGAAATCCCATCAGATTCATTCTGCTGTTCTGTCTCTTGAAGTCAAACGACATTTTGCTGGCAACTTCAATGGGGCCAGACCCTCTGTCAAGTGGTTATCTGGATGATATATTGCATGATTACAATAGGTTTTGAAAAACTTCGGAGTGGAGTTGGAGAGAGATCCATTAACACTTAAGAGATGCAAAACACCTTAAGGAATAACAAAACAACTCTGTGTTGATTCCAAAAGTGCAATTTTCTTATCTTGGCAGAAGAGATTTCATAAATAATTTAAGGAAAAATATGTGCAAACATCGCGCAATCTAAATTCATATTTCTTTGCATAACAACTGGGCACTTAGAAAAATACCACACATGAGTTTCAGTAATGTTTTTAACACTGTTCAGCATATTCAAAAAGCAAAAAGAAATGCATCCTCTGCATATTTAGAATTTTTTTTAAGGATTCAGGAAATGGCAAGATGCTTGGACTAAAGCATTTAATTTCTCTCTGCTTTATAAATGGCAAATTTGTATCAAAGATGCATTTTATTTGGAAACAATCTATCTTCTTTCTTGGCAGGAACTTCCGAGCATATCATCTGGAGTTTTGTGAAAAGCCAGAATGTGATATAAAGCCTAGTTGTTTTCCCCAAGATGTATGGTTGCTTGGAATCACGCATTTAGAAATATTGTAAAATTAAATTTCGGTGGAGAATGACAATCTTTCGTTTCCTTTCGTGTCTTTTAAGCCAGACACAAAGTATAAAGGCAAAGTCCTTTTCAAAGCCAGGCTGTGCCCAGCCCATCATGAATGGCAAAACTGTACATTAGAATCTTTCCTATTCTTTTGTACATTTTAAGAGGTGGCAGATAAGGAATTAGAACAAGATTAACCACCAAATCTTTCTTTAAGAAGTGCCTGAGCCAACCCCGGGGAAGCTCTATAGGTCTGTTCTAGTGAAGGGTGAGCTGGTAGCAAGGAATGAAAAATAATCAAAAAGTTCACAAAACAATAAGTGATAAATTTGAAAGTTCAAAATACTTGGCTTTTGTCCCTGTTTTTGAACAAAATATACATAACCATTCTAAAAATAGGTATATTCTACTTGAGCAAGAATAAAAATTATTCATTGGAGGAATCTAAGAGGACAAAATATGCTCACTCAATCTGAATTTACCAGGCCACCAGAGCTATTATTAATAGTCTTTCAAAATTCTGTAAGCTCTTAGAATCACAGAATGGTTTGGGTCGGAAAAGACTTTCAAAGATCACCTAGACCCAACCCCCCTGCCATAGACAGGTATATCTTCCACTAGGCCAGGTTGCTCAAAGCCCTGTTGAGCCCGACCTTAAACACTTCCAGGGACGGTACATCCACTTCTTTGGGCAACCTGTTCCAGTGTCTCACTGTGAAAAATTTCTTCTTTATATCCAACCTAATCTACCCTCTTTCAGTTTAAAACCATTACCCCTTGTCCTATCACTACCAGCCTTGGCAAGAAGCCTCTCTCCATCTATCTTATAAGCCCCCTTTAAGTACTTGAAAGTCAGCAAAAAGGTTTCCCTGGAGCTTTTTCTGTTCCAGGCTGAACACCACCAACTCTCTCAGCCTTTCTTCATAAGAGGTGCTCCAGCCCTTTGACTACTTTTGTGGTCCTCTGGACCCACTCCAACAGGTCCCTGTCTTTCTTGTGCTGGAGACCCCAGAACTGGATGCAGCAGTACAGGTGGGGTCTCAGGAGACCGAAGGGGGAGAATTACCTTCCTCGAACTGCTGCCACATTTCTTTTTATGCAGCCCAGAATGCAGCTGGCTTTCTGCAGTGCAAGCGCACATTGCTGGCTCACATCTAGTTTTTCATCTATCAGTGTTAGTGGAGGTTACAGCAGGACCCCTATCTACCAAAGACCTTGGGAGCCTGAGGAGGTCCTTGCTGACTGGAAGCTAGCCGACGTTATTCCAATTTATAAGAAGGACATGAGGGAAGACCCAGGAATCTATAGACATCTTCATCTAACCTCAGTTTCTGGAAAAATTATGGAGAATATCATACAGGGTGCTATTGAAAGGCATTTAAAGGACAACAAAATCAGGTACAGTCAACATGAGTTCACAAAGGGAAAGCCCTGTCTAACTAATTTGATATCCTCCTATGATAAGGTCACCCATCCAGTCGATGAAAGGAAGACAGTGGATGTAGTTTTTCTGGATTTTTAGTAAGACTTTTGATCCTTCACAACATCCTTCTGGAAAGACGGTAGGATGCGCTGGGTTGAATGGCAGGGCTCAAAGGGTTGTGGTGAATGGGGCAACATCAGGCTGCTGTCCAGTCAGTAGTGATGCTCCTTAGGTCTGAATTCCAGGGCCAGTTCTAATTAATATATTTAGCAGTGATCTGGATGCACAAGTTGAATGTACCATTAGTGAATTTGCTGATGACACCAAACTGGGAAGTGCTGTTGACTCTCTTGAGGGACAAGATGCCTTGCACTCTAGTCTGGATAGATTGGAGTGTTGGGCAATTGTCAGTGGCATGAAATTTAATAAGAACAAATGCTTGATTCTGCACCTGGGATGGTGTAAGATCAGGCAGAAGTATAGATTGGGAGAGAAGTGGCTGGAAAGCAGTCCTGCAGAAAGGGATCTGGGGGTGGTGGCCGGCAGCAGTCTCAATATGAGCCAGCAGTGTGCCCTGGCAGCCAAGAGGGCAAACCCCATCCTGGGGTGCATCAAAAACAGCATAACCAGCCTGTCATTGTAACTTTCCTGCTGTATTCACTGCCTCACCTTGAGTACTGTGTGCAGTTCTGGGCCCCGTGATATAGGAAGGATGTGAAGATCCTTGAAAGCATCCAGAGAAGGGCAGCCAAGCTGGAGAAAGGGCTTGATGGAATGAGGAGTGGCTAAGGATACTGTCATCAAAACAGACACCGTTTTGCTCTTCACTGCTCTGGTTTAAAGAAACATACAGAACTGGTTACAGAAAAAAAGTCTCTTGAAGAAACTAAGACCTACTTTGAATTTGACACCAGTTAATTTACTAAGACATAAACAGCAGCAAAGCTGAATACATTTTATCTGTGCAAATGAACACACCTCTACACAGAAAGAAGCACCACAAGAAAAGATAACTGCAGCAAAATTGGCCACAGCTCATTTCAAAAGGCCAAATCCACGCATTGGACTGTTTTGCAGCTAACTGAAAGAAACTTGGCTTGCTGAAGAGACAAGGACTACAGCACTGAGGAAGACTAATTTGTCTTCCTGGCTAGATTGAGGTAACAGAGCTGGTTTCTGCTCATTTTTCTGTGATGTGCCCATGTCATAACAAGCTTATGGTTGTCCTCTTCCACCAAAAATGGGGTTAAAAGTTCCTTCTCGGTATAGGGCATGAGAACTAAGTGTCTCCAGTATTTGTGTTACGCCATTGAGACTTAAATTTTATTCTGAGATTTAGCATTTTCACTGTTGTGGGACTACTTACATGCTGCCCAATCTGCCAGCTATGTTTCAGGGATTAGGAAAAAATTATTCTTTGCCAAATTGTGGCCTCATAGGTACAGGTTTTAACTTTTTGAAGATGATTGGTTTGGGGAGAATTTATCTGCTTTCTTTTCCTGCCTCTCTCAGGAAACTTTTCTGGCTTTAAAGGGATCATGCTGTGCTTGACTAGGATTTGCACTCAACTTGCTCTTCTGAGTTGAGAGTACAGCAAGTCACCTCATAGTACCTCTTAAACTCTGCTTGCATTATGGATTCATATAAATTGTGTTTCGCTCCAGTTGTTTAAGCTGTGTTTTACCCACAGTAGCACTTGGGCTATTTCTAGTCTTCAATCCTATGAGGGTTCTGACTAAAATGAAATTTCTGCTCCTTTCACACAGAAAAAAAACCAACCCGTTTCCTAAAAGGAAAACAGAAATTCTCAGGTAATACTAATGTTACTTTGGAAAAACAAGTGGATATTAAAAAAGATTTATCAGCCATCGTGTTCTAGACCACTGAGCATCCCAGCTATATGGGAAGTTGACATTCTCCCTTTAGAAACAACTGTTAACCTTTCTGACATATATTAAATGTTGACATATGGTGGCAAAAGTATAGTCAGCAAGTGCAGTACCGGAATAATTCAACCATAGATTCATGGCCAAAGAAGCTGAAACAAATCACATTTAAAGTAGATTTTAAGGATATGTTCTTGGAGTTTTTCCTACAGTGATGTCACCTGACACTATGCCACTTAATTTCTGCCAGCGTAAAAAAAAATAAACAAGGTACCCTACTGCTTTGATTTTAGTGATAAATAAAGTTCTCTGCTGATTTCTTCTGAAGTGGGTTTCTGACTTTACCCAATACTTCTGGTGAGACTGATTGTGCAAAACACCTCCCAGAGGTAATGATTGTTGATTTGAAAAGATTGACTTTCTGATGGTTAGCCAATTGTTAGTTTTCTATTAATTCAGATTTTCTGAGAAAAATATGGGGATATTTGAATGCTTGCAGTGTCTCTAGCATTTCACAAATGGTCTGTACAGTGATAAAACTAACATTAAAATTGAAATGAAATATGATGGTCGAAGAAGTGCACAAATAGTCTTCCTATAAATATTTAAATTCTCAATTAATTAGGGATTCTTTCCATGCCATATGGAGTTAGGTGTGTCCTAAGTAATATCTAAGTTTATTCTAACTATGTTCACTATATGAAAAAATAATTATGTCAGACAGCACCTTTGTTTTAAAAGGCCTGCCTTACAGTTGAATTTAGTGATGAGTTTTCTGATTGATTTTCAAATATGTTGTATTAGCTGCTTGAATATCCCTCTTTTGGAGGCTAAAAGACAGCATTGCAAAATTCAGTTAGAAAATTACCAACAGGCTCATTTGGCAATGAGCAAATTGGAATGGGATTTGTTCTCATTTCTGTCAGATAACATGCTACACAACAACAAGGTCACGCTATGTGCTATGCAAGCAGACATTGCTTAAGAAGGAGTAAAAGCGATGTGTTTTGTACACATGCATGGGACTTGGTACCTCCAGAAATGCTTTCAACTATTGCCAAATGGACAAAATGAGCACATATATATACATATATATATGCGTGCTGTACACACACAAATCGCATTCTAATCATATCAGATGCTACCCATGTAGACTCCCAGTCACTATACAATAAATATGTAAGAACTAATCTTCTGTCTGTGGAAACCAAACCTACTGGGAATTGCTTTTTAGGGTGAAGGTGCAGTTCTTGACTTCCCTGCTGTGTCTTGGAAGGATGCTTCCAGATGACAAACATGAGGCACCTACCTTAATTGGAATAAATACGATTTTTTAAATGTTTTTGGTTTTGTTTTTCCTAAGGGAATTTAATTTCTAAAATAGAGTCTTAGCAGATATAAAAACCTTGAGGATCTCAGGTTAAGCTATAAAAAAAGAGACTATATATTTGTAATCATTAAAACAGATTGCAGTCACAAAATTCTGGAGGAATTGAATGCCCATGACCAAATAGCCTCTTGGCCTGCAGCATGATGCCCTAAATGCATCCATTAATTGTTTTTACAGTGAACTGGCAGTTTACACACCAAAAGAAACACTTTTCTGTATATATCTTTTGCAGGACACAGAAATACACATAGGCTTACACTCCCTCCACATAAAGTATATTTTTCTTTTTGCAAAACAATACTGCTAATCGTTAAACATATAATAACATACATACACAGAATGTGACAAACACAGAATCCAAGTGTAGCCACGTCCTAAGCTGTAAATACTGGTGACCTTTTAAGCTGATGGATCCTGGCCCAGTGTAAATTCAGCCTATTTAGCAGAAAGGTCAGCAACTAATTTCTTACCCTCCCCAAAGCCTGGGTTCAAGACTCTTTTAGTCCTCACTTCTCACTGTTTGCTTGTGAACAAAAAGGAATTACTCACTTCATAAGGTCTAATGCTTGTTGAAACAATTCTCCTCTACAGTTCTATATGCATGACTGGGAGAGGTATTGCCTACTGCTGACAGTCTGTAAAATAATTTATTTTCTAAGGCTGAGATGTCAGTTACTGTAGATGTGCAAAGGGAAAAAAAGAGAAAGTATTTAAATCTAGATAAAATTAAGGTTTATTTAGCAAGATATTGCAAAACTGTGATTATATATTTTTAAAAGAAGAAAAGAGCTTTATTCAAAGAATCATAGAATCATTCAGGTTGGAAAAGGCCTGCAGAAGCACACAATGAACACCTACAGCTAAGTTTCACAGAACTCACTTGCTTTTCCTATCACAAATGTAAAGAAGGATGGTATAGAAAACAATGGAAGCTAAGTTTCCATTATAATCCACTCACCATTCAGGTCATTGAGATGAGACACATGTATCCCTGCACCACTTAATTCACCAAAAATATGTTTATGGAGATTTACCCAGTAAAACTATCCGTCAAATACTTAGGCTAAAGTAAATCATGTAGTTTTGCTGAAACTTTTTTTTCAAGCAACAGCTTGAAATTGTGTTAAATCATTTATTCCCTAGAATTACTTTGTAGGCCCAACAGGTAAAAGCAAACAAAACTCTTACTATCATGCATTTCCCTCAATTTTTCCAAGCAGACAGTAAGAGGCAATATTGCCACTTCTCCTTAAGCTTTCCTCGGGGAAGAGTCATTTCAGGTTACTGCAGACTTTCCAAGGAGCCACATGTGGCAGAGGTACTGAAAGGAAACACAGAGTGGCAGCCCCAGCCCCACTGGTTTCTGGCAATACAGCAGTTTCTCTTCAGTTTCACCAGCACTGTTTAGCTGGTGGCTCTCCAGAATCTCTCAGGGAAGTGGAACTGCACCTGCTTTCCATTGCAAATAACCACAAGAGCAAAGCCTTTCTGCTGCCAAACCCTTAAAACTGTGTATGTGTTCTCCAGCTAAGTGTAGCACTAATGGTCTAGATAACAGGAGCAATTTTTTTTTTAGAAAACTCTGCTTTTCTATGAAAAATCCTGCTATCTATGAGAAGAAACTTGAAACATCTCCTTCACAGATTGCCTGGAGGTGTTACAGCTTTACCTAGAATTTGGGTACGAGTGGTACTGCCTGCCAGCAGCCTTCTTGCTGCTTCAAGGTGGCTTGATGTACATTGGATGCATATGCATTAAGAAAAACTTTCAGTTCATGGCATTGGGAATCGTGGTCAAGAATATCTGCATGCTGAAACAATGCCCTGTGATTTGCATATTGTTGTTGATCCTTTATTACTTTGGATGTCAGATATGTAAAAGTGGTTGCCTTCTGCCTGCCTTATACCAGCAATGGTATATTTAGCAAACCCAGTGTAACAACAACTACGAAAGGGATTAATATTTAACTAATCTTAGTCTATAAATAAAAAAATAAATAAATAAACCCCTTGGTGTCACTGCACCTAGAAAAGCTACTCCTCCAATCTAGTGATGGAAGACCATGTTTCTTGAAAGCAAGGAGATTATGTTTGGTCTGAGGGGAAGCCACTCAGCTTTCACTGTACTGCTTCTCAATTAAGCAGTTTCACTGGAAACTGGTAAATTAATGGAATTTTCCACATAGGGTGAGAGTTATGAAATTGCAGATTTAAAAAATAGATTTAGGATTTGGCTTTTGTTAAGTTTTTATAAGAAATACTAAAGCCTGACAAAGAAGAAAGCAAGATAGTAGGCTTCTCACATGATCTCTGTATATTGAATCTGGTCATTGCCCCATTTTAGGTACTATTAATTTACTTCAGATATATACAAATTCTGAATACCAGGACTCTTTTCTTCTCCTCCATCTCATTCTTATCATCTCTGTATGCATAAAACACCAGAATCTATGTCTTTTGTTTGTGGTTGGATGTCAATATGTTTAAACAATTTACTTCTCATTTCTTTATTCCTCTTCTAACCTACTATATTTGCAGTTTTCTACTCTTGCATGTCTCATTTTGCACACAATCTGCTTGGATTCAAATCCACTTAGACAACTGGCAGTGATTATTTCAAAGGAATGTGAGCTTAAATTCACCATCTCAAATGTACCTTATATATTGTCCAGGGGCTTTTTAGTTTGCTTGAATAAACAAGAATGTATTTTCTTGTAAAAAAAAAAAAAGCAGCAATGACGTCAGCTGCAGAGTTGATCAGTAATCATTATAGTTGCCACAAAAAGCCAAATACCAGATTAATTTTTCTCCTCTATAAATACATTTTTTTTAATGCTAAAAAACTCCTACCTTGATATTATTACTTATATAGTAATGGAGCAGCAGGTGTCAGTGCATTCTGAAGCAACTGAAAGTGCATTCCTTCCAAAACTCAATCTAGTTTCATTAATAATGCAAGTTTGTCTGAGAAAGCTGTTCCCAAACACTTTACATGCTGTCAGCTCACCGAATGCACGTTTGGACTGCATAAAGTCATTGTACTTCAAATAAGACGGAAAAAATATTTCTTCCTTTCTGAAAGTTTTATCAATTATCCCTCTAACAAAAAGATGAATCCATACCTGTTATTAGAAATTTTTAAGCAAAGATGGTACCTTTGTATAATGGAGATGCAGTATTCCATATTAAATCTTGGAGATTTAATATTTTCCTATCAACAAATACACAGAAGCAATGTCAGCAAAACTCGCTGATGAACATGTCAGGAGTTTGCTGTTACTCCTGTTACAGATTGGTCTCTACTACAAAGACACTGAGGGACAGAGTCACAACATTTACAACATTAAATAACATAAAAACAGAAAGAAAACCAGAAAGATAGCATAAATAGGTATGAGCTATTAACTACCCATCTCATTAGATGAATATATAGAGTACATGAGTTTATAGATGCATATATAGAGGTTGACATGAGCGTAAATTACAATTGCACTGCGGAGATGGTTTCTTATTTAGACTCTAGTTCCAGTACTACCGTGAAGTCTTTTCTATTCTCCATTTAAATAACTGCTACCTGGATACATTTTTCAGAATACTCTGTCATTCTGGACAGTATTACAGACTAACTATGTAGCAGAACATTCTTCTATCTGCTAAGGATAAAAAAATATAGTTGGCCATGGTAACTCACTTAACTGTATTTCTAACAGAATTTATTTGTATTTTCAGTTCAACTACTGCTTAATTTGTGGCAATCTTCCAAGTCAATTAACTTTTAGAGGAATAAGAAAGCAACTATGTACTAAAGATGTTCAATCTTGCATTTTACAAGAGGCTTCCATACTTTTAAACTGATTTTTTTTTATTATCTTTTTTAAAGTTGCTGAAATCTTGCTTTATATAGGACATCTTTTATATGTCAAATATATCACAGAATAGCCATTACAACAGCTCTAAAGTCTCACTAGGGGAATTGTTGCAAAGCTGTTGAGAGGTGGAGTGCTGAAAAATGAAATCTTAAAATACTCTCAAGCTGGGGAGGTCGTTCTGCTTCTGAAGACTGGTAGTTAACTCAAGGTTTTATCTTGACAATAACACATACTTCTTCAGTCTTTTGCTGTCTTTTTCTTTTTTATTTAGGAAATTAGGATAGTCATTTTATATGAGGTAATTAAATGTAACAGAGTGAGCTATTATTGTGAATTTATAAAATAGGTAATAAAATGGTGATAAAAGAGTAACAAACCTCCAATTCTGTTACAGAAATCTAGACTTTACATGCTTTTCCATTCCATCTTGGTACACCTCCTGTTTCCAAACTGTACTGAAATATATTTTACCAGATCCGTCACAGAGAGTACAATATCAAAGCATGGTAAAGCAGTTTCAATTTATATAGGACTGGACAGCCTGGGTACCATTCCTTGATGGTTATTACTGACTATTGAATCAGCAGCACATGTAGCTTAAAATAATTATTCTTGAATAAAATACACTACAGATGAACTCTGCTGTCTGTTAATGCAGTCACAAAACACTGATCCACCTCAGCTTCCTCTTTATAGATGTAATCATCATTTGAGTACCTATCCTAGAATGATTCTATTCTCCTTGTTAAAGAGTATTTCTAATTTTTTAAACTGCATTCTAGTTACACAAAGGGAATGTCCTTTCTCTTTGTCCCAGTGAAAACAACAGAACCCCCTAAAACCAGATTTTTTGGTAGAATGTACATATGCCACTTTTAGAGAGCCAGATTCCCCTTATTTGTTGGAGAAAGTAGACTAAGTCCTTTCAAAATAGCCAAACATTGTGTATTTTAATCAGCGGCTTTTATAAAACAGTCTCAGAAGAATTTGAAAGCAGGGTGCAGGAGTACAGCAAAGGAAGAAAGAAAAGAAGCTATCCACCTGCCTAATCCACCTAGCCATGCTACAGAACTCAGTATGGTCTCAGAAATCTTCAATTAGCAGCTGGCACTACCCAGCTTTAAAAGAGAAAGAGAGTGAGGCAGAACACAAAAAATAGTCTCTTTTATATTTTCTCTTTGTTCAGAACAGATTTTATGCTGTACCTGAGCTATGGTTGAGTGACCTGAGCACCAAGAAGTCCATGCACTAAAGCAGGCAGAGGAGAGACAAGAGGAACTGGAAGAGTGCTCAACAGCAGGAGAGACACAGCGGATGAATACCAGGCAAATTAAAGGGGAGGGGAGAGGGGAGAAAATCCATTCCCAAAGCACCAAGATGCTGTCTTCAGTTCTGAGACAACCAACTTATGGGCACAAGGTAGTTCTTCACAGGGAATGCTCTAAGCACTGAATTGCAAACACTAAAGTCTATAACATCATAAACTCGCAAAGCAGACCAAAGGAAACACTACAGGAATTTTGTTGTAAAAAGGCTGTTTTAAAATGGAATCTGTATAATGTTCACAGGGATCAATATTCTCCGATTTGTAGTTGAACTACTTTATACATAACTGTTTTCTAATATAAAGTAAAAAAAGCAAATAGGCTTTAGCCAAATTGCAAACTCCCGTACTCTGTTAATTGAGCCTATGCATATCATAAACTTTGAGGCCTCTTCATGGGATGTCTGATCATTCATTTTACATATTCAGCTCACAAATACTGGAAATAAAGTATTTCAGATATTTTCTTTACAGTGCTATCTCATGAATTTTTAAAGATATCAGTTAAAAGCTGGGGTTACCAGTTTATCACTAAATTTTGAGAAAAATGTCATGAAAGCATCAGTCACTTTTCACAGCATTTTTCATGGATGTAGAAGCATAAACATCTGCTTTTGTGTCTTTTTTTTTTTCACGTTTCTCCAGGCTTGAAAAATAGTTATGCACCATAAATATCACCCTATGAGTCATTTACTTAAGTGAACAGCTGCCTGCTAATTAGCCAAATGCTCTCCATTTTAAATCATACAGTTAAATGAACACACTGCAACAGGCACAAGAATGAAGTGCAGGAACTTTACTAAAATGATGAAATGGCAGAAACTTGTTATTTCCGTAGCAGCAAACACCAGAGGTCATTTCCTTGCTCTGTATCTATAGACTGAGACACATAATGATCATTTGCAGTAGACTGTGGATCTGAATACAGAAAACCAGGCAAACACCACAAAATCTTGGTTAAATATATGAAATGATACAGCTTTTAGACCACCACTGTTTTCTACTAATTTAATAATGCTAGCTTTGTTTTTTCTCATAGAACTGCTGAAGAACATTAACATCTGAAGAGCCAGATTAGTAGACATTAGCAACAATGGCTGTTCATGTTTACTGGAAAACTCTTCTGTTCTACAGTAATTTAGAAAACTAATCAAATTTAGAAAAAAAATGAAGTAGGCATGCCTTCCTGAAAGAAACCACAACAAAACATCACAAAACAAAAACACCTTTTTCTCATGACCATTCTTTTCCATTACTCAAATCTTGAGGTCTTTTTGGTTTGTTTTTCTGTTTTTTGTTTTGTTGGGATTTCTTTTTTTTTAAAATTTTTTATTTTATTAGCATATCTGTTGGCAACAGAAAAGACTGTATGAGTCAGGACTTCCCTTTGAGTGTCATATCCTGCCTTCCTAAATAGAAATTCTTTTTGTCTTAAATACAATAAAAAACCAACATAGATCCACAGTTCTCAAATGAAACTCAAGTGGCTGAAACAACCCCACGTGCATAATGAGAATGAAGCATCTGATCTGACTGTAACTATCACTACACAGGTCCATCTTTGAAGGTCACAAGGCTTTGGGCATGCTTTTGCAAAGTTACTTTGGAACAGGATTTATGGAGTTTTTCATTATCTATTTGAATCTTTAAGAAATCAAGAAAAGTGAGTTGACAGGATCTAAGAAATTGAGAGCCATAGGACCCAATAAATCAATACTGGAAATCCCTACTTAAAGTACGTTTTTTATGAAATTCTCGATTCAGATTAAATGTGACATAAAAAAAAACAATCCCAACAACCGACAAAATAAACCAAGGAAAAAATATTCAGATAACAAATTTTTTTTCTGAGAAATTCTGTTTTTCACAGAAAACTGACACATATTAGAGAGAGGGCTATTGTGCATGGTTGGACACATTCTAACCTGATTTTCACTAGAAAGAGTACTGTACACATTCCTTCTTGTTCTCTATTCCTTAAAACTAAGAGGTATGCTTAAACAATTAACCAGGTCTACAATATCATTGCAACAGTGACCTCCAGTGAAAGATAATAATAAACTGAATCACTCACTGACAGGGTAGGCATAGTGAGGGTCTTAAAAAATTACATTGCTTTACAATATTTGCTACATTTCTGTTTCATTTCAGAAGCATTCAGCGGAGGTAGAAGCTACGACTACTTTATGAACAGAGTTTCAGAAGTTCAGTATTCCACATCTTTGTTTACATTATCAAAATAATTTCTGAAATGGTGTATGATACATTTAAAAATAGAAGTGTGAGATGTGATTGTTTGCAATAGAAAAATATTTGATTCAATAACCCTCCCGAATCCTTTAAAGTCCTATATATTCATAATAATAATCAATAGAGAAAAATCCCAGGAGCTACAGGTATTTTGTGTTATTTTAGTATGATCTCTGATAATACTTTTCTACCCTCCATTACCAATCAGACCCTGATGTCTCATTTTAAATGACCTTATGTTATTGCTTTTTTTCATTTTCTCATCAGTGCGTCGGAGTTGGAGACTTAAAGTGACATACAATTAAGTACACCTACCTTCCTGATGGATCATCAATTTTACAGTGATCCGTCCACTCATCCAGTCCCACAATCCTGAGAAGTCTGTCCAATAAAGCAGGCAAAACCAAAATAAAAAATCCACTCTTGATACATAAATGAGTGTCCACAGATCCTGTTGATTTCTATTTCAAATGCAAGTCTATGAACTTTTGAATTTTGGGTTTATTGCTATTCTGTTCTTTTGTATGATGTAAATGACTTCTTCAGGCTTGGAGTCTACGAAAGGAAATGAGAAGTGGACAAACAACTTCTGCTCTAATCTGTGCTGCTGCTCAGGAATTAATTATTTTAAGGAAGGTGCTTTGCCTTTTGTTCTGCTTTCCTCTGTATTTGCAAAAAGAGTGAATACTGCAGTAGCTAAAAAAGATTTTATCTCAAAACAACGAATAGTCACAAATTGAAAAGCTTTGCACAGAACCTCGATTGTTTTACCAAGGAGGTGGAGGGCAAAATTTGTTATTAAAAGACGCAGATGCAATCTGTTCATTGGGAAAATAAACTGCATCATTCACCTAGTATGTCTCTCATTCTTGCCAATATGTATGATTCAAACAGAAGTCACGTATTTTTGCAAAAATTATTCATATCGCACATGGAGTATGATCACTTACTCTTCAAGCACAGACATCCTCGATTCTTACCAAGAGCCTTCAAGAAGGCCCCCTGCAATAAAAAGTGATTGAATCCTCATACACCATATATTTCTGAATCAAGCGCTCACCTGGTCAGCAATTCCCTTCCTGCTCAATTGACAACACCATCTGCCAAATAGGCAAATTGTTTTAGGAGTGGAACAGCCACAGGTACAGCAGGTGCAGGATTTGAGTACTGTTACAGAAAGATTAACTATTTGAGCTCTACATTGTTGTGAAGGGATTAAGCCCAACTGTGAGGAGAACAACAAAACCAGAAGGGGACGCAAGGAAAACAAGAAACTTTTCAGGAAAAGGAAGAGGACCATATGTTCTGGGTTTCAAAGCCAAAAGTCAGAATGAGTTTGCAGAGGGGATTGCAAATGCTCAAGTTTACGAAACCTGCCTTGACTGTGGGTTCAGAGTCTGGGCACAACCAAATGCCTTTTTAGCTTGAACTGCCTGTGACTGTTGTGTGTACACTGGAAAGACACACCAATGTCCATGAAAGCCAGAAGACTACTGTATATTTTAAAAAAGTATGTAAGCATCAAAACCTGCAGCAATAGCAATGCCAAACTGCAAATGATAATCAGAAGTTATTAGCTTACACAGTCACTTATTTTAAATCAACTGTTTCTTACATAGAAGAATAAATAGCAAGACACAGGAAGTAGAAATTTGACTTTAGACGGATAGCGTCATTATTTCTAGAAAGCAATGATAAGTTTCTTTCATCTTAAATACCCTAAAAATGCAGAAATTGGTCTGAGACACTTCTCTCCACGGGGTGTAGTGACAGATTTTTCCTCTTTGTTCAGAACACTCAAGCTGAATCAAAGTCACCTTGAGCTTCTGTGCACTAGTTACTTGGAAGGAAGACATACAGCCCAAAGCAAATGGAAAATCAGCAATGGTTCTGCAGGAGTGAAACAAAATTAATTTGTATGCCCAGGTTGGGGGGCAGAAAAATCAAGAGTAACTTCCCTTTCTCATTCTCTCCTTTTCTCACTCTCCGACCTTTTATGTATATTGTACAGCACAGGACATTTTCATATATGAATTAAATTTACAGTGCTGTTTGCCTGGAATAATACAGCTGCACATTTTACTGATGGCCTCTGCTGTAGGTCAAAAGTCTACAGGCATCTGAAAGCCTTCCTAGCATGACCAGCATATGACTCTATGCATTGTGCGCCCAGAGACAGATCAATGCCCGAAGACTTTCCATCTCCCCACACAATTACAAAAGCAAAGTTCACAAACTTGCAGTTTTCAGCTTTGTATTGGTGTTTTAATATGCATACTGGGCTAGGTGTCAGAAACGGCTGTAATTCATTTTAAAGCCTTTCTGCATTGTTTCACCAGTGCAGGTGAATTAAACTTGGATGACAGGGAACAGTTACCATCCTCACCCGTTTGCTCTACTTTTCTCCAATGGATTACCATCAACACTGCATGGATGGGCAAACCACATATGAAGCGGATCCTGAAACCATCATAGTTAACAGCCCGACGCTTTCTGGCAAACCAAAATTGATTCTGGGCTGTAAATTGCAGCAGGAGATGCTCAAAAAAAAGCTTGGTAGTTTACACAGTGTGAGCAGGGCAGACTGCCCAGGAGAGCTGCTTAATCAAACATCTCAAAAAACTGTCCCTGCCCAACCACAAAATTCAAAATGGATCAAAGCAGCTTGATGCTTTGAAACTGTGCGAGTACTAAGCAAGTTTTTTTTCAGCAACGCTGTTGCATATTTACTTTTTCAAGGAAAAATAAAAAAGAAGACGTCTGTCAGGGAGGCTACTGTGAGAGCCTACTGGGAGTGCGCAGCTCCCCCAGTGAGTGATTTATCCCTTTCTAAGCCAGTTAGCTGAGACACAGAATTTCTTTCTGAACTCTCACCATTCCTTGATCACAAAGCAAGACTAAGTGATGCTCTCAGACAACACACGTGACTCTTAAGCATTCAGTTGGATTTCTCCTATCCTGAGCTACTTCTGTTCTGATTCAGGTTTCTCCTTACCATATATTTCCTCTTTTCTCAGACAGAAAAAAAGGGAAAGGCATTTCAGCCACATTGTACACTAGATTACTACCTGTCTACAGAATTTTGACATTAGAAAGACTCTCCTAGTGCTCAGCCTAGATTTTCCCTCCTTTAATGCTATCATATACTCTTAATTACACTCCCACTTTCTTCTATGCTAAATAGATTCACTGTTACTATTTATGGAATATGGAAGAGATATTTCCAAGTCTATGAACAGTAAAAAGAGCTTGCTCTGGCATTTGATAAATGAGTAGATACCATATCAGAACAAAAGGAAATAACATGCTTCTGAAGACATACTTGGCTATGCCTTGTCAAATCATCCATATGATTCATTTAAATCTCAAGTACTCGCAGTGGGATTGGCAGGATACTGCACACATCTGAGGCTGAGGTAATACTAAAACTTCACAGATAGTCTTTTCAGCCTGGGAGTTCTTACTGCTATGCATGCATGACTTATTTCCTATGGAAATCGGAATTTGTGAATTGTTATTAATAACAGTAAAAATGTCAGCTGAAAATATCATATGAGACATCACTGTACTTTTTCTCAGGTAAATTTGTACTCAAACTCTAGCTTTAATATTTCAAAAGATTATTAGATAAATTATTCTCTCTAAAAACTAAATATTGGTGTAGTAAGATGATTTATGTTTGGTAAGGACTCCACGCTTCCTTTCCATAGATTTTTTCCTCATCAAGGAACCTTTTTTTTGAAAAGAGGAATAAGAGAAAACCGCCGTTCAGATTAAGTAAGATAATTTCTAACTTCTTGTGAGACAAGGTTAGTTTCTGCTCACCTTCAAATACTTCACTAGGTGCTAGTATCATAAGATCAGACCCAGCATGTTACATATATCTAAGAAACTAAAAGTCCTCCTAAGGAAGTTCAGTTTAGAATAAATCTCCAAAATATAAAGAACTTTTTTGCTGCTTTTACTTCATAATGCTTATTTCTTTTAACACTGAAACTTCCTACAGTCATTACCATTTGGAAAAGATATGAGGCAAAGTTTATCTACCACAGAGTCAAAAACAATTTTCTCATGAACTTTACTATGGCAAGGAAAATAAATTAGAAATAAAGGTCGATGAGGAAAACTGAGTAAGATTTGATATTTTATGTAAAAAAAGTCCCAGAGTGGTTTGTGGCAACAACAGATGCATAAAGAAAAATCACATAAAGAAAAATCACATAAAATCTCTGAAAGAAAAATGGTAGTGATTTCTACAGCTAACAGAAAACTTTGTCAAATAAACTAATGATGGGAGTGAGTTACATTTACACATTCCTTATTACTGCGTCGTTTTGATTTAAGCACACTACTAATTTATGCAAAATCTTGTAATTTTTTATAATGTAAATATATTGCTTCTAGGCTGATTTATTACTTTTATTTTCTAAATTGCAAGGTCTTTGCAACAGAGGCATTTGTAAAGTCTGTATGTTTTTACAGTAGTTTGTAAATGGAGGCCCAACTTATTAAGGCACCTGGATACTCTAAAATAAACTGATAGATATCAATAAAATATTCTTAGAAAGGTTGAGCTCTGTTAAGAAACACATACTGAGACTGGTTTTTCCTTTTTCTTTTTTTTGAAGATAGTGCAGCGGCCTTTTTTTTTTATAGAGGAGACACACCCCCCCCCAAACTTTTTTAGACACTTAGCATATTTTGCAATATTAACTCAACATGAAAGCAAATAATAGTATGTTGCCTCAGACGTTCAAGATATTGGTAGTTACTTCATTAAAATTCATGAGAGTTGCATGGATTTTTTGATAGATTTTGAGAAATGAAAGTGAAAAATCCATTCTAAATACAAAGAAACACATAATGCGAATTATGAATAGATTTTCAATCTGGAAAAAAATGGGAAAAATTACAGGCAGGGCAAAAAATGGAATAAGAAAGAGATTTAATTGCACTATAAATGTACATTACAATTGTACTTCCCAGCCTTAAAGTGAAGAAGAGAACAGTCTACCAGAGAACACAGCATTTTCTGTAATAAATTAAGTTTTAAGTCACACTAGGAAAAAAAGCCTCAAAAGTGCATCATTTTTAAGGGTTTCTTCTCTCTTAATTACAGCTATTTGATGTGACATTAAATGATTAAGAGGACCAGATTGTCAGTTTTCATCAGCAGACACTTAAACAAGATGACAAGAAGTGGCTTTTGAAGAAATTGTTGTGAGAGGGGGCATCTTTACAAGAAATCCCTTGCTACTGCAACATGCAAATTCTTCTCTGAAATCCTCTCTAGGTCAGTTCTGAAGATTAACACTTAAATGAGATGAGAAAAATACCAAGAAAAAGGCAAAGGGGGGCAGATGAGCACAAAGCAGGCACTGACCCTGGCAGTCCACAATGACTTGAGAGAAAAGTCCATGGATCCACGTTTCTAATTTCTCTTGTCTTCAGGGAATGCACATGATCAGGTATTTTCAGAAGTATCTATTTTCAAATCTTGATTTTGGTGCCTAATCTGTGACAGAGTCTGGTATCTAAGCAAACTGGAGGTGGATATTATGAAAAAGTGGTATCTGATTTTTTTCCTCTATTTCAGTGTTCTGTATCAACGAGGCACCAACAGCCGAGGGGTTGTATCAGGATCAGAGTCAAGTGCTGGTGAAACACCAGAATATGCGAAGTGCAGTTTAATAGCTGAAACACTGGCTGGGCTGGGCCCCAGTATCCTTGCTGAGTTGGCTTTACAAAACCAGTTGACACTGGTTTTAACAGCACCTGCATTCAGACAGGGCTTTCTGAGGCAGGACAAAGATCTTACAATGTCATTTCTCTTATGAGGAAAGGTTGAGTGACCTGAGTCGGTTTAGTTGAGACTGGTTTTTCCTTTTTCTTTTTTTTGAAGATAGTGCAGCGGCCTTTTTTTTTTATAGAGGAGACACACCCCCCCCCAAACTTTTTTAGACACTTAGCATATTTTGCAATATTAACTCAACATGAAAGCAAATAATAGTATGTTGCCTCAGACGTTCAAGATATTGGTAGTTACTTCATTAAAATTCATGAGAGTTGCATGGATTTTTTGATAGATTTTGAGAAATGAAAGTGAAAAATCCATTCTAAATACAAAGAAACACATAATGCGAATTATGAATAGATTTTCAATCTGGAAAAAAATGGGAAAAATTACAGGCAGGGCAAAAAATGGAATAAGAAAGAGATTTAATTGCACTATAAATGTACATTACAATTGTACTTCCCAGCCTTAAAGTGAAGAAGAGAACAGTCTACCAGAGAACACAGCATTTTCTGTAATAAATTAAGTTTTAAGTCACACTAGGAAAAAAAGCCTCAAAAGTGCATCATTTTTAAGGGTTTCTTCTCTCTTAATTACAGCTATTTGATGTGACATTAAATGATTAAGAGGACCAGATTGTCAGTTTTCATCAGCAGACACTTAAACAAGATGACAAGAAGTGGCTTTTGAAGAAATTGTTGTGAGAGGGGGCATCTTTACAAGAAATCCCTTGCTACTGCAACATGCAAATTCTTCTCTGAAATCCTCTCTAGGTCAGTTCTGAAGATTAACACTTAAATGAGATGAGAAAAATACCAAGAAAAAGGCAAAGGGGGGCAGATGAGCACAAAGCAGGCACTGACCCTGGCAGTCCACAATGACTTGAGAGAAAAGTCCATGGATCCACGTTTCTAATTTCTCTTGTCTTCAGGGAATGCACATGATCAGGTATTTTCAGAAGTATCTATTTTCAAATCTTGATTTTGGTGCCTAATCTGTGACAGAGTCTGGTATCTAAGCAAACTGGAGGTGGATATTATGAAAAAGTGGTATCTGATTTTTTTCCTCTATTTCAGTGTTCTGTATCAACGAGGCACCAACAGCCGAGGGGTTGTATCAGGATCAGAGTCAAGTGCTGGTGAAACACCAGAATATGCGAAGTGCAGTTTAATAGCTGAAACACTGGCTGGGCTGGGCCCCAGTATCCTTGCTGAGTTGGCTTTACAAAACCAGTTGACACTGGTTTTAACAGCACCTGCATTCAGACAGGGCTTTCTGAGGCAGGACAAAGATCTTACAATGTCATTTCTCTTATGAGGAAAGGTTGAGTGACCTGAGTCGGTTTAGTCTGGAGAACAGAAGACTGAGAGGGGATCTTATTGATGCTTATAAATATCTAAAGGGCGAGTGTCAAGAGGATGGGGCCAGACTCTTTTCAGTGGTGCCCAGTGACTATAGGCACAAATTTTGAACACAGGAAATTCCATCTCAAAATGAGTAGAAACTTTTTTACTTTGAGGGTGGCAGAGCACTGGAACAGGCTGCCCGGAGAGGTTGTGGAGTTTCCTTCTCTGAAGATATTCAAAACACGCCTGGATGTGTTCCTGTCCAGCCTGCTCGAGGTGAACCTGCCTTGGCAGGGAAGTTGGACTACGTGATCTCTGAAGGTCCCTTCCAACCCCTATCATTCTGTGATTTTGTGATCTCTCCTTTCACATTGATTCTCAAAGTCTGCACACTCTGTGGCTGTACACTGGATTTCTTGATCTTACAATTTGTTCTTGAAGCCTGTTAATGACAGGTTCTTTGGTAGTTCTCCGATTCACCTACTGAAACAGAACAACCACCTGCAAAGTCAATTCAAATATATTTGTTTGCATTAAGACTTTGTAACTATGTGTCAATCCTACAATATATTGTGTAATCACCCCCATAGATTTTGCTCAAAGTAGTGATTCAAGAATTGGTTTTGCATTAAATGCCTTTTTATCTTATTAATGAATTCCTCCAAAGGTAATTTTAAACTGTAGCCTACTCAATTAAAGTGTTAAGCAAGAAAAAGTATTCTACTTCATGTGTTAAATGGCATACCAAATAAATGCTCTAGTTAAAACCTACTATCCTTTGAAGAAGCTGCAGCATTTTTGTTCACCTGCAGTATTTTTGTTCACCTGCAGTGCTTGCTCTAGCTGCTTCAGTTTTCAGAATTAAAACGATCATGCTGTCAGCTTTGATCACTGTGGATGCTTTCCAGGTTTTGCTCTTCCCTAGAATAAGAATATAAACTTTAAAGTTAACTTAGATGAATTGCATTTAGTCATAATAACGCCTTGGCAATTTCTCTACCAGCCGAAATAGACAATTTAGGCAGCATGTAATATTTAAATCCTTTATGCTCACTTCACTTTTTCCAAAGCATGTCTTAGGTCTCTCCCTCATACATTAGAGCAGTCTTTTTAAATAGTGCTTCCTAATGAGAAGGTTCTATGGTGGTAATCTCTGCACTATGGAGAGATGCAGTTTTAAGTAAAAATAAAAGGGATTATTAGCTGTAAGCTCTTGTCTGAGTGACAAAGATGTTTAGACATTCAAGAAAAAATAAAAAATAGTACAGTCCTAGCATTGCTACCTGAATAGTTGAGATTTTTTTTTTCCTTAAAATTAATTCTCGATATATGTTGCAGTTATGTAATGTGAATTACATGTTCTGGAGTTGAATAGACTCTCCCAGTCATAAAAATAAGGGGAAAAAAAAGAAAAAAAACCCCATCAAACCCCAAACCAGGAGCCATTCTTTGATATTCACCTTATAATTTTCTAGTTTTCATCTCCTTCATAGTCCAACCAACACATCTCACCCCTTGCTATTTATATCCTTTAAATTCTGCAACTATGCTGCTACTTCTATGGACACCATCAGTCCCCACAAACACAAATGAGATTAACTTCAAAAACAACACTGCCTCAAAAGAAACTTTGACAGGCTGGGAAATTTGCCCAACATCACCCAGGAAATTTCTTGCAGAGCAAGCAAAGAATCCCAAAGCTTTCATCTAACTTCTTGATGTCATTTTGACAAGAAAGTGCCCAAAGCTAAAGACAAGGAATACTGGTCTCATTAATGCCACAACTGGAAGACCCCATGCCCTGATGGAGCTCTGTGAAGTATGGACTCTGCATGCCTTCTGCTCCTTTGGCTGTGGTTGGGATGTATTTAATAACACCATGTGTAAGCAGTACTGAGCACAGACTACAGAGCAGGCAGTAGAGTAGCAGAAGAAAGCAGCGAAACAACACGGCTTCTAATTTCTGTAGTAGCTCCATCTACCAAAGTGGAGTTTCCTTGTAAAGATCCCCTGCCTGGAAAACGTTCTGCACAGTTTTGGAAAACAGTGTTCAGCGCCTGTGATGAATACTTGTAAACCAGGAGCTTGTCAGAGTCTACGGAAAGAGAATTGCTGAAGGTGAGCTACTGCAGCTTAAAGTTATTGTGTGCATCATTATCACCCACACAAACCTTTTGATGGATGGATGAATAATTCCTGTGTGTGGGAAAGTAACACCAAGTGATGGATTTCACCAGCATAAATATCACCAGCAATTAGTTGGAACAGTTCAAAAAAAAGAAAAAAAAAGAAAAGAAAAAAAGGAGACAGTAGAGTCAACACTTCAATTTGCAAATACATTAATTTTTATATAAGTAATTCTAATTGAGAGTTTTATACACCATGACATAAGAGAGCCTTCATAATGAGATGAAGTTTTTTCTACCTTTACTATGATTGCAAGAGGGATGCAAAAACAAGGAAACATCTTTCAAAGATGGACAGTGAAGAATATTTTCAGTCTAGTTCTCCATCTGTTTTGCTAATAAGGAATATGAATATTCTTGCATAATATGATCTTCATATAAACAGTCCCTCACAAATGATACAATTAAATTCTCTGTACCCAGCATTTGGCCAGAAAATGTTTAATGTTATTATGGATAAAATCAGTTTTGCTCATAATCAATATAATAGATGATAGCTATAATACAGGACAGCCCAATACCTGGCAACGACATGCAGAATGCCCAGAGAGCACTTATTTCAGAAGAATAGCCACTAATCCTGCCTAACAACCAAATTATGCCTATTTTTCTTTAAAAATAGAGTCTTTTTCAAGGCATACACTGCTGCTGTTCTCCACTAGCTCAAGTCACTCAAACTCTCCTTCTTGGTACATATTATGCTTTGTTAAGAAATATCTGATTAATCAATACAGTGTTTCTTAAATTTTGCCAATATGTTGCAGATTTCTCTGCATCCTGTGGCATGAAATATGCCTGTAAATCACTTATCTCTCTACCAAGAATTGCTCTACTTGCAGATACTAGAGAATCACAAAATGAGTGGCCAGAAAATGGAACCAGAAAACTGAAAATGCTGATGGAGGATCTGTGTCACTGAAGCACAAGAGTGATTTCTAAAGACAGAACAAAGAAGGAGTTGGTAAATCATGAACAGTATTGGGGGAAGTCTTCTATGCCAGATGTTAAATAGAGCCTGCAATCAAGGGCTAAATGACAAAGCATCAAAGTAGGGCAAACTGGCTTGAGGAGAACCTTAAAAGCTCCTATTTGAAGGATGGAACAGCTTTTAAAGACACGCAATTCTGTATTTGTATAGACACCTATAAGTGACAGAAAGAAGAAGACAAAACAGATCTTACCTTCTTGATGTAAAATTAAAGAAACAGATGTGCATGAAGTACAGTTCAGCAGCTTCATGTCTTTTAAAGGTCTTATTTTGGTATGAAATCACAGTATTAGAATAAGAAATCGAATCTTAGGAACCTCACGGAATTAAACTGACTGATGTTATATGGCATGCACTCTTAAATAATTGTTCAAAGTTCATAAATAAATAAATAGGAACATCATGTCACTGCTTAGGTTGTACAACTATTTTCTATTCTATTCTATTCTATTCTATTCTATCCTATCCTATCCTATCCTATCCTATCCTATCCTATCCTATAAGCATAACATTAAACATTCCCCATTGTCTTCATGCTCCCTCCAGTGCAATCTATGCAGCATCAATGTATTTTTTGAAAAAGAAAATCAAAACACAACATTTCTGGGGCAGCACCTAGGCTATTTTCAAGCCTGCTACAATGTATATATAAGATGCTGCATAACTAGATATATGCTTCCTTGCTATTATATTGAGTACACATGTTGGTCAAAAGATTAAAAGGCATCAAATATTACATTATCTTATGGGTCTTGGGAATTCTTTAAGAGATTAACTGAAAGGTATGAACTGCATTTAGTGGAACATAGGGCCATGTAGGAGGGACTCCACATGCAGCTCCTTGGTGTCCATATGGCTGTAACACTCTGTCTTCTGGGAAAAGGTGTTTGAAGGTACTATTTCCACAGGCACTGACTTCTTCCAATTTTTGACTCAAAGTTGTAATTTTTTTCTTGGTTTAGTTCCTGCAGTTTATATGGCACCTCCAAATTCTTTCCATCAATTTTGGGAATACTGAAACTCCACCTCTACTTTACTTCTTGTTCCTCAGACATATCTCTTGCACTTATTTGCTATCCTTAAAACTGTGAAGGCCCTTGAGCTCAAGACAGATGGCAAGGCCTATTTAGTTACCAAATGTTCTTCTGAGGAGACAAACTCATATGGCTAGACCTAGATTTTAAGAGGTTACTGATTCCATTGAAAACACCAATTAAAATCATACCTTACGGATGTTCACATTTTTAAAAAAATAATTATTTGTATCTTCTGGAGACAGGAGAGAGGAAGCAATGAACTGCATTTAGTGGAACATAGGGCCATGTAGGAGGGACTCCACATGCAGCTCCTTGGTGTCCATATGGCTGTAACACTCTGTCTTCTGGGAAAAGGTGTTTGAAGGTACTATTTCCACAGGCACTGACTTCTTCCAATTTTTGACTCAAAGTTGTAATTTTTTTCTTGGTTTAGTTCCTGCAGTTTATATGGCACCTCCAAATTCTTTCCATCAATTTTGGGAATACTGAAACTCCACCTCTACTTTACTTCTTGTTCCTCAGACATATCTCTTGCACTTATTTGCTATCCTTAAAACTGTGAAGGCCCTTGAGCTCAAGACAGATGGCAAGGCCTATTTAGTTACCAAATGTTCTTCTGAGGAGACAAACTCATATGGCTAGACCTAGATTTTAAGAGGTTACTGATTCCATTGAAAACACCAATTAAAATCATACCTTACGGATGTTCACATTTTTAAAAAAATAATTATTTGTATCTTCTGGAGAAAGGAGAGAGGAAGCAATCTTATATTATATTATATTATATTATATTATATTATATTATATTTTATAAATATTACAGCTTGAATCACCCATAAGAAAGTGGATATATTCAAGAATAAGAAATCAAATTCCCATTTTTCCATTTCAGATTATCAGAACTATGTTATCTGTTGTAATTGTGCTTTTTGATGCTTCATTTATAAACCAAAATGTGGTATGGAAAATATGTATAAATACACACACATGTACTCTTTCTTTTCATACAATTTACTTATGCAGTATGTGGCAAGCAGTAGAAGCAATACATACAGTATGTGGCAAACAACTGAAGCACAGCTTAAGACTCTGATAGTGAATAATCCTGCCTTTTGTTTTGAGATCTGTATTCAGATGATTGCTGTATTCTGTTAATTTCTTTTTGACCATTAGGTGTCTTTCTTTCCTTCTTATTAAAGGTTCATTGCATTTGTGTTCCCTCCTTTCTCTCCCAGGTTAAGAAGCACTTTGCTTCTCCTTGCCTCTATTTTGAGTCAGTTCCCCACAAGTATATACACTACTTATGCATTTTTCATTATTTTGTCTTTATAGTATCTAAGCTCCAGAATAAAATATTTATGTACAATATCTTGTAGATCAAAGATTCTTTCCTGTGACTACACAATAAATTGGTTTTAAACTTAAAAGGCAGATTGGGGCAAAGCTAGTTTTTCCTTACTCCTTGTGGATCTGGTCATAGAAGATGAAAAAGCAGCTGCCTATATGAAATACTTCTACTGTAGTGTACTATATTTTGACACCTGGGTGGATTTCGTATGTGATCCCTCAGATGCAGCTATACAGTATTTCAAACATCAGGCCCCATCTTGCATGTTTTTAAAACTATTATTTTAAATCTGATTGAGCTGATGGAATTGCAATCACTCTATGAACAAGCTGACTGTTATCTATCTTAAAGAAAATTGCCTCGGTTTCATTAGAAAGAAAATGTGTTAGTACTAAATAAAAAGAAGATGGAGAGCAAAAGCAGGTATCAATATACAGATTCTTCATTAAGTCAATGAAATTGGCTTAAAAACAATGTAAGTTAGGGCAAAAATCTCTTTTCTTTGGAGGCAAGATCTAAAATGAGTTCAGCATTACAGTACATAGTAAAGATAGAAACATCAATCCAGCAGGTTACCACAGATGGTTTCACCTTCATTTTCCACATTCTGCTCTCAAGCAAAGCATAGTGGAAAACAGAGAAACAAAATGTAAGATTATGCATATTTTTCATAGGATTATGCATACTTTTCATAGCAGTACGCAATCGAAATTCCTGTCCCTCCACTGACCTTCCTTGACTAGAAATGCCCTGAAGTACAGACAGGATGATGTTCTGGCATTAGCTGCCAGCTCATTCCAGAGAAAGCAGACTGACTGAGTTTCACCCTGGGCTGAACTGCCAGGTTGCTATGTGACCCTGAGTTCATCCTCTGTGAAGCCCGTGTCTCAGTTTATTGACCTTTTTACAAATGGGAGTAATGACACTCATCCACCCATTCAAGGGTCTCTAAGGAAAATTATTACTTGCTTTTATTATTCTCTAATCGTGTTGAGATTTCTGGTTCTCTTTCAGCATTTCAGTATCTTAAATTTTAATTTTTTTTTATTTTTATTTTTTAAAAAGCAAATCTGACAGTTAAATTTCACATCACGTATTGACTGAATTGAAAGAGTTTTAAAAATTAATGAAGAGAATGAAGTGTTACTTAAAGAAGCAGGAAAATTAGAAAATCAGGCTAAAGAGTTGTGTTGTGACTTAAATTTGAGTTGTGACTTAAATGGAGTTGTTAATGATTCAAATTAGCTTGGTAAAGGAATTTGAAATAGACAATCAATTCTTTGATGTCTTTTAATCACAGTAAACAGTAATCGTATTGCAAGCTGTATGGTTGAAAGGAAGCCTTGGGGAAATTGGACCACTGGGCCCATCAAAAGTACTGGACAAAAGAACATTTAAAAATAACTTTAAAAGTATAATTTAAATTACATTAACAGACAGAAGTCCTTTCTGCTACGTACTTTGCAAATGAGAAGTCTACACTGGCCTAAGTTGCTGATGGTATCTCATCTGAAAGTGACAATATATTCAGCTTTAATAGCCTTTTCTCTTGCTTCGGAGGTTGACAGGTTGAGAAGTTGAGTGTTACCAGCAATTCTGCACAGGGAAATTTATCTGCAAACAAGTCAAAATTATTCCATATCTCTTCATTCCTGAAGATAGATTTACAACAATTAGGTGGCCTTCCAATTCATTTCAGTGGTTTTAATAATGAAGTCCTCAGAACAAAATACTGCATGCTTCAAAAAATACTTAAGTAAATGTGCTTCAGGAAGCTGATCTACCTGAAGTCTCTCTCATTTTTTTCAGAGGTTACGTTGGTTTTTTGACTTAATTTGGACCTAAGCATTGTCTCTCTTGCTCTTTCACCCCACACAAAAATCCTATCCACTGACTTCAGTGACGTTGTCACCTTAGGCTCTCTCGAGCTGCTGGCTGAAGGCCAGCTGAAATTCTCCCAGTGAGGACACACAATAAGCCACGTGCGCACAGTGGGTTTCCGAGTGCCTTTCTCTGATTTATTATTCTGTGGCCAGAAGGACAATCAAGTTCTAGATTTCACTAAAAAGAAAAGAAATATGGAACTGCTCAGATAACAGAGCACTGAGACCCACATATACCATGCAGTACACCACATACATTGGCATATGCAGCACAGGAAGGATGCAGCCACTTAGGTAGGGCTATTCCAACACTGCGGATATTCTTAAGTCAGTTAAGTGAGTAGACCAGACCCAAATGTAGGTCTTTCAAACCTACATTAAGTAAACACACACATGGTGGTTAAGTTGCTGCTAACTTGAGGTAAAAGAGAAACAAAACTGGAGATCCGTTGAATGTGAGAGCTCTTCAAAAGGAAAAAGGACAAATCATGGCTTCACTCCAGAACTCATTCTTTATCTGTGTCTCCTATAAATTCTAGAAAAGGTTTTCCAGAAGACATTCAGAGAAGAATTCACTGTGTCTCACAGCATCAGTACACATAACCTTGTAACTAATTTAGTACATTCTTCTCTAAGTATAAAGTAGTAGAAGATACTTCCTGAATTGAGCGCAAGATCAGTAAGTGGGAATCTCATAGGATAGTATATCACAGGAAAATCAAAAGGTGTAGGGTATAGTTACACCTCTAAAGATTTTGACTTGTTCTTCCCATTAATGCTCTCTCAGTGATTTATGGTAAGAAGTGAAGCATCATACCTTCTCTGATGAGACCTCACCTGGAGTATTGTGTGCAGGTCTGGAGCCCTCAATATAGGAAAGACATGGACCTGATGGAACAGGTCCAGATGAGGGCCACAAGTATGATCAGGGGGTTGGAGCACCTCTGCTATTAGGACAGGCTGAGGGAGGTGGGGTTGTTCAGCCTGAAGAAGAGGAGGCTCCGGGGAGACCTAATAGCAGCCTTCCAGTACCTGAAGGGAGCCTACAAGAAGGCTGGGGAGAACCTGTTTAGAAAGGCCTGCAGTGACAGGACGACGGGAAATGGCTTCAAGCTGGAGGGGAACAGATTTAGACTGGATATTAGGAGAGGGTTCTTCACTGTGAGGGTGGTGGAGCACTGGAACAGGTTGCCCAGGGAGGTGGTTGAGGCCCCATCTCTGGAGATATTCAAGGAGAGGCTCGACGAGGCCCTGGGCAACCTGGTCTAGTTGGGGCTGTCCCTGCTGACTGCAGAGAGGTCAGACTAGATGACCTTTGGAGGTCCCTTCCGGCCTGGGCAATTCTATGATTCTATGAAATCAGGTTGGAAATCTCCTACAGCAAGTGAAATTCCAGCATCACTAATATCAAAAAATTCCACTTACTGAGTTCAGTGAAAGAACTGATGCAAATTAAGAAGCTTTGGGAAGAATGAGCATTAAACCCAGCTAAACACTAGAGCTTGACTTAATGATCAAAGTGATCCTTACGTAAAGTGTGTTGAGATGAACATGAGTCCTTCCAGTAACTCCCATTAATTTGGGAGGCTGCAAAAGCTCAATGACTGTTTATTACTTTATTCATAACTTAAACCAAATATAAATAGCAAGATCTCAATTTATCCCAGTATACATTGTTTTGATAGAGGTTTTTCAACATTGAATTTTTCAGCAGCTGTCTAGGCTGCGGTTGCTGAGGGTCAGATACAAAATTCTAAACATGATCTCACTGGAGGCATTTAAAAAAAAGCATTAACACATACTCAGGGATTTGACATGCAAGAGCAAGTTGCATTGAACTTTTTTTTCTGCCGAACTGAGCAGCATGTTCAGAAAGCAATTTGTGTCCTCTAATGCAACTCTCATGGCACAAAACTGCTTTCCAAGTGTTCTGACCTCCCTAAGGGTGCATATTTTTGGCTTTGTTCAAAAGTTGATCGGTTTTCATTTTTTCAGGCTGAACATCTGATATTTTATCTAGGTTAAGAAACACATTTAGGTCTGTTTGTTTGTTTCTCCTTGAGGTCCTTGCAACATCTTTCTAATTATTAAAATCTGCATACTTCATCAGCATGCAGTTTATTTTCTTTCCTCAACACTCATTTAAATGGTAATGCAATTGAATCTAACCCTATTTCTAGGTTTTCTCCAACATATTGCTTGTTGCAATTTGCCAATGTGACTTCAGTTTCATGACAGAGCAGTATTTTATTCAATATGCTGTAAATAATTACAGTGGATATCATATGTCCTATTCTAAAACAGGATTATTGCACTGAATGCTCTGTTGGTTTAGATTCCCTTCCCTGCCAGCCTCTATGAGTTACTAGACCTGCAGATCACAGTCAATTCACTCGGTGGAGAAACTGTCCTGGCTATTTGTATTTAAACCAGAGCATTTTATATGACTGAAAATTGATCCCAAATGTAGGAGTGTTGTCAGCTCTGAGTATAATTTGGCATGCACTTAACCTAGTATAGAATATCCTTAGGGATTTGCTTCCACTACTTTCTATATTGGAGTTGAAATTACATCCTGCTAGTATCACAGCATACAAACCTTCCAAGCAAGAGCCTGTAATTACAATGTTGTGAAACTTTTGCTTTTAGTAGTACAAATTACCATTGAACATTTTGGTGCAAATCAGTAGACAAAATCATTGGTACAGCCAAAGTAAAGAGAAATAAAGGTGGTTTTAAATCACCTTTACACTTTACCCTCTCTGCGTTGCAGACCTCCAATTGCCCCACGTTATTACATGATGATGGCTGAAATAAGCCCATGCAGAAATTATGAGCCAGAGTGAGTATGAAGAAGCAATTACAGCAATTAATTTTGTGACAAATACATGTCACAAACAGTTTTGTCAATGTTAAGTTTCCTTTGCTGCAAGGTCTCCAAAACAGAGTTCAATGTACTCCCTAGACTAGCAACAGCAAGACCATGCTTCATTTTAGTGATAGCACTTTGACAGCAGAGAATATACTAAGGAAGTTCCTACAGCTGGAAAAAAACTCAGCGAAGGCACAACATGGAATAGAAAAAGAAATCAGCACTGATAAACAGAAAAGATTTGGGTGGGCAAAGCAAAAAACAAAACCAAACCATGCCGCTATAGCCAAGCTTGGACTCACACTCCAGACAATCGCTCCAGAATGGGGATACAATCAGGCATCACATCAAAAGCTGTATCAGCTGACCTGAACTTAATTCAAAGAACATTCCAGCTTGAAAAGAAACTGGCTGTGTATGGAAGACTGGCAGAGTCCTACCTTCCCAACCAAATACGCAACTTGTCTTTTTCAATCCTTAAGGATTTGCAAGTGTGAGATGAGCTTGAAAAGGGTAATACATTCAGACAATATTTTAATAGCCTGCACTAGTTGATATTTTAATTAAAAGTGGCAGTATGTTTAGAACTGTCTTCTCAATGTTCCCCAACCAGAGAACATGTAGATTTAATGAAATTTCAGAAAAGTCAGAAAAGGCAACATTGGACTAATTTTAGATGGGTGACAGTGTTTCATATCCCAGTGCAAAAATCCTAGGAATCTTTCCACAGTGTGCTTTTTTCCTTGTGAGTGCCATGGGAATAGAGTGGCATACACATAATTTTCATGGTTTGAAGTCACACATAAATCTGCCAATGCTAATACCATCTTCAGTCTGCTACGTTCGGTAATGCATGCTTTCAGCTAGTGAGATACGGCCACATTCTTTGCAGAAGAAGTAGGAAACTGTGGTGGGTTTGACCTTAGCTGACTTGAAGTACCCACCCAGCCTCTCTCCCACCCCCCCCCCA